>NC_045961.1:99119449-99247700 GCF_010909765.2 Amblyraja radiata
GAAAGCATTCCACTAGATGACAGAGCCAAAGAAACCAGCGAGTTGGACTTGGACAGAGACAATCTGCCAATGGAAAGAGCATTGGGAGTTACAATTGTGGTACAACTGAAGTACGTTGACACTGAAGAAAATTCTGCGAATGAAGTTTCCAGAGAACTGACAGTGAACCGTTTCTTAAGCGAGAAGAGATGGATCAATGAACTAAAATCTCTCTGCAAGCTAGAGAGAGAATGGCCAAAGCTTGAGCTGGGATTTGAAACCTCTAATGATCCAGACATTAAATCAAACTTAACGGTGAACTATATTGTTAAAGATCCTGTTATTCTTTTGAAGGATTTTCATATTTCAACATTACTGTTACAACACATCAATGAGTTGATCGGACATGGAGGAAGATGTTTCATGCTATCAAAGCTTTGGACTATATAATAATAATAATAATAATAATAATAATACATTTTATTTATGGGCGCCTTTCAAGAGTCTCAAGGACACCTTACAAAAATTTAGCAGGTAGAGGAAAAACATGTAAGGGGAATGAAATAAATAGTAGAGACATGACTAGTACACAAAGTAAAGACAGAATTCAATACAAACACAATATGAGGCAATTGAATGCACAGATGAAAAGGAGGGGACGTGGGGCTAAGGATAGGCAGAGGTGAAGAGATGGGTCTTGAGGCGGGACTGGCAGATGGTGAGGGACACGGATTGCGCATCAGTTGGGGGAGGGAGTTCCAGAGCCTGGGAGTCTGCCCTGAAGAAGGCTCTGTCCCCAAAACCTGCGGAGGTTGGACTTGTGTACCCGATACGACTTTGAACTAAAACCACTGTTGTAATAATTAATAACCAAGGTTGTGCTTGTTTCTAGAAGGCGAAAGTGAAGATCGGAAGAGGCGATGAAGAATTGTGATTGCAGAATTTATAGTGCATGCTATTTTTTCCCTCTGTAGTATATTGTTTAGTATCCCCCGCCTGTCACGCGGGAGAACCGGGGTTCAATTTCCCGACGAGGAGGAGCCACAGGGGGTTTATTCTCTGACCTTTTGCTTTTGATACATGTTAAGCCTTTATGCCCACTTTTTTAATGTTTATTCGTAATTACCTCGTTATATACTCGAACAATTAGGGACCGGTATGCCGTGGCCATTTGGCCTGTTTGCATGTCATTGAAGATGACATGTGCCTTTAAATTTTAGACTGCCCGTATATTGTGGGTGGGATTTATGTTTTTGGGCGTGTTTGGAGTTAGATGCTTGCGCAGAAGTTTAGTTTTTAGATTAGTTTGGAGAGACGATGGGGATGTTTAACCCTTCTGCCATGCGGGCCACATGCCAGATCTTGCCAGTGTTACGGAGTTTTCTAATGTCTAAAGTAATAAGCTGGAGTTCGAAGAAGATTATAGGAACGAGTCGGAAGAAAATTTGGATGTATATCACTGTTTTCTATTAACAATAAGCATTTATTCATCAAAAGTGTGTTTTGAAGCCATATGTGAGAAGAAGCTCTGAAGGTCTCTGTGAGTGAGCTCGCATGCGTTTAGAAGACACCCCCTTCAATCATTCTCATCCAAATAGCGGCTAGGGTGCTGATTACCTGAAAGATATGAAAATCTGCCGCTATATTAGTAATGGGCCTGTCCCCACTTAGACAACTTTTTAGACGACTGCAGGAGACTTTGCAGTCGCCACATGGTCAACACATTTTGTGGGTGGTTGCCGGGGAGTCGCCTTCATGGTCGTGAGGAGTTTCCACATTCTGGGACACTAGTCACGGCCTCGTTATGGTCACCACAAATTTTCAACATGTTGAATAATTAGCGGCCACTAGAATGAAGCCACCAGGAGTGTAGTGAGAATTCTCGAGCCATAGGTGGGTCGCCAGGAGGACCTAGTGAGTTGCCAGCAAAGATCATAGAGCGGAGCGAGATTTGTTCCACTCTGCGATAAAGCTGTAGTAGGTGATGGTAACCTTGAGCGCCATTTCCGTACACGGCTTCCGTCTGGCGTTGAGCTAATTCAGGGAGATTCTTCTATAACAGGCCGAGAGATAAAGATAGGCATAAAAATGCAGCAGTTCGGCGCATTTCTGGACAAAAGGAATAGGTGACATTTCTGGTCCAGACCCGTCTTCAGACTGATGTCAGGGGAAGAGGAACAAGAGATATAGACGGTACTAAGGCAATGAATGGAAGATATGCCTATATCTCCCATCTCCCTTTCCCTTGACTGTCAGCCTGAAGAAGGATCTCGACCCGAAATGTCACCTATTTCTTCTCTAGGATCGTTTCTTTTGTCCGTCTCTCCGCGCGTTCGCTCGCTTTTGGTGCCGGCGCTTCTCCCCTCCGACTCCGCCAAACAAACACACACACACACACACACACACACACACACACACACACACACACACACACACACACCACACACACCACACACACACACACAACACACACAGCAGCTGTCCGGCAGGCCGAGACCAGGAGCAGGGCGAAGGATGACATTACAAATGGCATAGTGGGCTGTGAAGGAAGCCGTGTGTGTGTGTGTGTGTGTGTGTGTGTGCGTGTGGGTGTGTGTGTGTGCGTGTGGGTGTGCGTGTGTGTGCGTGTGTGCGTGCGTGCGTGCGTGCGTGCGTGCGTGCGTGTGTGTGTGTGTGTTCCACTCAGACAGTCGCCCGTTTCCAGTTGCAGGTTTTTGAGGCAACTGCCGGCAACTTGACAGTCACTGGCAGTCGCCGGAAAAATCGCTTAAGTGGGACGGCCCATGAGGCTTCTCGTCTCCATTTGAAAGATATGTCCTTTATTGTGAGGCTATGCCCTCTGGTTCTATACTCTCCCACTAGTGGAAATATCCTCTCCACATCCACTCTATCCTGGACCCTTGACCAGGACAGGGCGAGGAAAATATGGAATCATATCTGTGATGCTGCCTGACCCGCTGAGTTACTCCGGCATTTTGTGTCTATCTTCGGGGTAAACCGGCATCTGCAGTTCCGTCTTACATGTGGAATCATGTCTGTCCTTGATCATATTGTACGTTTATTGACTCAGATAGTAAACGGAAGGCTTTGTATTTCCAGATCCTGATGGAAAGGAATATGTCCTTTGCCAACAATTGTGGCAGTGGTTGCAGTGATTCTCGTCGCACTCTTGTTGCTCCTAGTTTTGGTCTGCATAAAGTAAGTCGTTACTCTCACCTGTTTTAGTTTATTAGATGTCTAACCATGGAGCTGTATGGTTGAGAAGGATGTATTCATGTGAAGTTTTTATCAAGGAGCGTTAATTTGGTTTTGCTCTTCTGACTGCACCCCACGCACTTCTTTAGATGCCCCGCCATCTCAGCATACTGCTGAATTATTTTTATTCAACTTTCCTTTACACTCACTTACCTGGGAGATGGGTTATGGAATGAGTTGACAGAGGATGTGCAGGTCCACCGCCGATCTTCCGGCAACTGGCCTCCTTTAATCCGGACAAAATTACGAGAGCGCACTTGAAAACCCGAAAATGTGGTGCCTAGGCTGGGTGAGGCAGCCGTTCTCCACCTCATCGTGACTTCCGTGGCCGATCGGCGGTCGAATTCAACCCCCCTGCGGCCGGGGCGCTGGAACTCCGGCCCGGCCAGAGCCGGCAGATCCATTCCCATAGCCGACTTCCGAGGCCGATTTGCGGGTCTGTATCTCGGCTCCCCAGCGGCCTAGGTGGAGACCGTTCTGGTACCGTTGGACTCCTCTCGAGGTTGTTGGTCTGGCAAAACGGATAAACCAGCAAGGGTCTGGAACCCAGAGTGCAGAAGAAAAATCAGTGCTGGACAACATTTCAAAGACATTTGGACGGGTATATGGATAGGAAAGGTTTAGAGGAATATGGGCCAAATGTGGGCAGGTGGGACCCGTGTAGAAGGGGCATCTTTCGTGGCATGGGCTAGTTGGGCCGAATGTTGTATGACACAGTTACTCTATTTCAAATGCAGTTGTTTAAAAAATGTTTTCCTCATGCCGTTTCCAGCTATTTAACACAATAGGTTAAATGGCGGCACCATGGTGCTGCTGGTGGAGCTGCTGTCTCACAAGCCAGAGACCCAGGTTCGATTCTGACCTCGGGTACTGTCTGTGTGGAGTTTTCACATTGCCTCTGTGATCGCGTGGGTTTCTTCCGGGTGCTCCACTTTCCTCCCACATCCCAAAGACAAGCCGGGTCAAACTAATGTATGGGTGATCGCTGGTCAGTGTGGACTCGTGGGCTGATGGGCCTGCTTCCACGCTGTATCTGAACTAAAGTAATAGTGGGCTGAACTGTTCTAGGTTCGATCTTCTTTTTTCATATCCCCTCTAACAATTTGCAAACAATAGACATAAGGCGAACTGGCGCAAGGTGGCGCCGCGGTAGAGTTGCTGCCTCACAGCTCCAGAGACCCGGGTTCGATCCTGACCACTGGTGCTCTCTGCACACAGTTTGGACGTTCTCCCCATGACCTGCATGGGTTTTTTTCCAAGATCTTGGGTTTTTTTCCAAGATCTTCGGATTCGTCCCACACTCCAAAGACGTACAGGTTTGTAGTTAATTGGCTTGGTATCAAATTAAAATTGTCCCTAGTGTGTGTAGGGTAGTGTTAATGAGCGGGGATTGCTGGTCAGCGCGGACTCGGTGGGCCGAAAAGCTTGTTTCCGCGCTGTATCTCTAAACTTAACTAAACTAAACTGACCCAGAGTTATTTATAATCTCTTTAGCTTCCTTGGTTAGTCACGATTGCTTCACCGCTCCCATGAACCTTTCTTCCTGGCTGGGATACACATTGTGGAGTTTCATGAATGACCTCCAATCCACATTTCTCCCTGTTCATCCATCAGCCTAGTCCATGACAGAAGGCTCTATTCTCGTTCTTTTGTAATTCTCTTGTTTCAATTGATTCTCTTCCAAGTATTGCCTTTTCGAGATAAATACAAACTTCTGTTTATAGCTCCATCTGGGATCTTGTTCGAGTTCATGTATTGAAACCACTTCATTACACTTCACAAGATCTTTGCTGGCTGACCTCGCGAACATATTGTTCTTGGAAGCTCTCGAATACACTCAGTAGATTTGTTCACATAACTTGCCTTCCCTGCCAAATTAACCCAATCTCCATAAATATAGACAATACAACAGTGTAGCTCAAGAACAGGCCCTTTAGCCCACAAAGTCTGTGCTAAGCATGATACCACGAACCAGTTCTTGTCTGCCTGCACATAATCCATATTCCTTCACTCACTAAATAACCATATGCCTCTCGAAAAGTCTCTTAAATGCCACTCTCATATCTCACTGCTTCAATAGTTCTTTACTATCACATGCACATACAGTGAAATTCTAATTTTTGCATGCAGTTCAGTAAAGTATTACTGAATATGGGGTGGCATGATGCCTTAATGGTAGAGCTACATGCCTTACAGTGACAGAGATCCGGGTTCGATCTGTACGGAGTTCTTGTCTGTACGGAGTTTGTACGTTGTCCCTGTGACCGCGTGGGTTTTCTCCGAGATCTTCGGTTTCCTCCCACACACCAAAGGTACAGATTTGTAGGCTAATTGGCTTGGCATGAATGCAATTTGTCCCTAGCGTAAGTAGGATAGTGTTAATGTGCGGGGATCGCTGGTTAGTGCGGACACGGTTAGCCGATGGGGTGTTTCCACGCTGTATCTCTCAACTAAACTAAATTATACATAAGCACAATCCACAAATGAGTACAAATTGTACAGAAATAGTCCACTGAGACCATATACAAGAGCCGTCAGGTTTTCGTACCATGTTGTTTTAGGATCTGCAGGCCATAAAGGCCCGTTATCCTGACGACGTTGCAGGGTCGGCCTGGCCAAGCGAAGCTGTAGGCATCCTCCACCGCTGCTCCACCGTTCTGGGCTGCTGCAGGCCGCGTTCGGTCCGTGTGCTCAGTCTTTGAGAGCAGTGCCCAATCTAATCGAGCCCCAGGCTGTGGCAGGCCTCCATTGCTGGACATCTGGTGGCACTGTTGCTAGCTGCCTCCGCCCACGGCCTGGCTGTCTTTTTTTTTTATTTGTTATGTTTAGAGTGTGTTTTTTGTTTTGTTTTTTAGGGTTTTTTTTGATATTTTATTTGGGGGGAAGCGTGTAGGGTAAGGGGAAAACCGTCCTTCAGTCGCTTCCTGGCGAGGATGCGGCTATTATCCAAGTCATGTCCTCGCCCCCCCCCCCCCCTTGCGGCCTACCAGCTGGATAGGCGCGGCCTTTCCTGCCAGGACCGGACAAGAGCTTCAACAGCGGCGGTGAGGCGCTGGAAACATCGCGAAGCGGGCGAGGCCTTCCTGGGATCGCCGCTTAGAGCTCCGGAGTGATGGGCCGCTGGTCCAACATCGTGGAGCTGTGGGTGCGGAGATCCCAACGCAGTCGGCGCCGACCTCAACATCGCGGTGTCCTGGGACCCTTTGCCGGGGGTCGCCAGCATGAATCTCCGCCCAGCACGGCCTGTGGACATGGGGAGCCGCGGACTGCGGTGGAAGGTGGCCTACGAGAGGTTCCCGGCGAGGGGGCCTGAACATCGGGCCGCCCGGAGTGGCGACTATTGGGTGCTCGGGAGGCCCCGACCACGGGTGAACGTTGAGGATCATCGGCGAGGAGGTTGACTGGACTTTGGTTCCTTCCTTCACAGTAGGGAACTTTGGTGCTGCTGTGGGGATGTTTGTGTTGTGGACTACTGTGTTATGTGTTTGTGATTTAAAAAAAAAAATTTTTGTATGACTAAGGGAAAAATAATTTTGTTGTCTCTTCATTGAAGACAATGACAATAATTTAAATCAAATCAAATCAAATCAAACTGTCACCTTGATTCAGATCACCCAGTGAACCATCGTCCCTCTCCTCACCCAACCACCATCCAGCCCTTTACTCTGGGGGTGCTTCCCACAGCCGGACACGAGGGCACGGAAGGTAAAACCCTGGTTCTTCTCTCTTGCATCCACCGCCGCCATCTTGAACCTCTCCCTCTCCTTTCTGATCCTCTGGGCCGAGCAGGGACTGGGCTCGGTGGCTCCCTCTACAGGCAGAATTCCCGGATCTGCGGCAGACAAGTCAGGCCTATTGTCGGGAGATAAAATCGGCACCAGATTGTGCCACGTGGCACAAGCCGCTTTTTGCCTCCACCACCACCCCTGGCATCTCATTCCAGGCACTCTCTGTGTAAAAAATACACTTGCCCAGCACATCCCCTTTAAAACGTTTCCTCTCTTATCCTGTAGCTATGCCCGCTGGTATTTGATATTTCCGGCTTGAGGAAAAAGGTTCTGACTCTCTACCCTTTCTATATGTCTCATAATTTTATATACTTCTATCAGGTCGTGAATCTCCTCAACACTTCAGAGTTCCAGAGAAAAAATAATATCTTTGAATAAATGTATGAATGAATGAATTAATTAATTAATTAATTAATACTGTATTCTCACATGTGACAATTCACAGTGATATTCTATATTTTGCGTACACAAGGTATACAAAGGGTCACCACATAAAGGGCGTCGAAAAAGGTACAAAGTACAAGAGACTTTCATTTGTTCCCAGTAGCATTTCAATACAGTCACATACTGTAAAACATCAATCCATATATCAACAACAATGACCCATGCCTTCCTCCAGTAAATTGTTTTAAGAGATCGCTTTGTGGGTTATAGCTGTTTAAATGCTCAATTAACGTCTAGAGGGGTTGTGCCTTAAACATGTGGGCGGAACGGTGGCGCAGCGGTAGAGTTGCTGCCTTATAGCTCCGGAGATCTATATTCAATCCTGACTGCGAGTGCTGTCCAGACGGAGTTTATACGTTCTCCCTGTGACCTTGTGGGTTTTTCCAGGTGCTCTGGTTTCCTCTCACACTCCAGAGATGTGCAGGTTGGTCGGTTAATTGGCCTCGGTAAATTTGTAAATTATCCCCAGTGTGTAGGAGAGTGCTAGTGTACGGTTTAATCACTGGTCAGAGCGGACGCGGTGGGCCGAAGGGCCTGTCTCCGCGCTGCATCTCTTAAAGTCAAGTAAGCCGAGTCAAGTCAAGTAAAGTCATTGTCTCAGGCAGTGAATTGTAAACACCCTCTGGTTGAAAGATATCCTCCCTTGTCTCATTGTTTTATGCTGATGTTCTGATCTGCTGCTCTTTAAACAGATGAGATAAGTCAATAAAGTTATTCCCACTTCCTAAAACTGTTCTGAAAAATAATGATTTGGCATTTTGCATTCCCTGCAGATGTAAATTATTGTCCAAATTGTGGCAACCAATCCCCGATGCTGAAGAGAAGTTCAGAGGACTTTTTGAAGAGTGCAATGGAGATTTTCAGGTAACCAAGAGCGTTAAAATATTTGCAAAAGAAACACATCCCAGGGCATGTGTTAAAACAATGGGATAGATCGCCACTCCTGATTTATGCACATCAGTACAATCTCTGCCTCAAAAATATCCATTGACTTGGTCTCCTCAGTCTTCTGTCATAATGAATTCCACAGATTCATCACCCTCTGACAAAATAAATTCCTCCTCAATTCCTTCCTAACGTTACGTCTTTTTACTCAGAAACTATGGCCTGTGGTCCTAGACTTTCCCACTTCCCATCTTCTCCACGTCCACTCTATCCAGGCCTTTCGCTATCTCGATGGGGACAATGTGATTTCCTTTGATGGAGCTCCCGGGAGACTCAGATTGTACATCCGCCATCACCAAACTGCTCCTTCGATGCTTGTGTCTGCAGCAAAATAATCGCCATTTGTTTTCTCATTCAGAAATGGATTAACAAGAGTATCCAGCTGACGAATAAAGCGGAAGAATGCTCGTTGACCACTGCAAAAGAATTCCAAGAGTCTTAAAAGAGACGTTGACACATTCCCTTCTGGTTTCATCATGGCAATCCGTTGGTCTTCATGGAGGAGGAAGAGGGAGTTCTATTTAAATGGAGATTGCAAAAGAAAATGGTGTCTCGATTGTAGTTCATGAAACCTTTCTTTCTGCCAGTGGGCGTGTGTAGTAATGGCCCCACACTGGACTTTCCAATGAGCACAGGACTTTGGATGAAGTTCGCTAAAGTATTAACAAGTAGAGAGGAGAGAGACACACGGTTGGATTCTTCTTTCCATGAAACTGTTTGCAAGGATTTCAATTCAAGAGTCAAGATTGTTCTATTGTCATTTGTCCCAGATAGGACAATGAAATTCTTACTTGCAGCAGCACGACAGAATATATAGACATTGTACACTGTAAACAATTTAAATAAGTGAGAAAAAAAAGTTCAGTGTGTGTACTCACACACGTACACATACAAAATAACACACACACACACAATGGACAGACGCCCAGAACATTTTTTCCCAGGGTTGAACGTAGAAGGTCAAAGACTGGAGGACATAGCGTTAAGGTGAGTGAGAGGGGCAAAGATTGAAAGGCATGTTTTTTTACATAGGGAGTGGTGAGTGCCTGGAATGTGCTGCCAGAGGAGGTAGTTGACTATGTTGGAAACTTTCAAATCAGGTGTCAGGGCTCACGACAGCACAGAGTCTGCCTTGTTGAAGGTACATAATGACCTACTGCTCACCGTTGACTCCGGCGACTGTGCAATCCTGCTCCTTCTTGACCTCAGCTCAGCATTTGACGCTGTCGACAACACCGGTACGGTGTTGGTATTGATGGCACTGCCCTGAGCTGGTTCATTTCCTACCTCAAAGGGAGGAGTTTCTCGACTAACATAGGCAACTCTTTCTCCTCCCCAGCTAGCCTCTGCTGTGGGCTCCACAAGGTTCCATCCTTGGCCCCATTCTCTTCTCCCTGTATATGTTCCCCTTAGGCCAAGTCATTGAAAGGCACGGCATTTCCTTCCATTGCTACGCAGACAATACACAACTCTATCTCCCCCTGAAGCCCGAAAACCAATCAAATCTGCTTAACCTTACCCGCTGCCTCGAGGATATAAAGTGCTGGATGGCCCAGAACTTCCTCAAACTAAATGAGAGTAAGTCTGAGGTCATCCTTCTCGGCCCCTCGGACCCAATCAAAATGATAGCAGGCAGTCTTGGAAGCCTTACCCCACTACTCAAACCTCACGTCAAAAACCTCGGCGTGATATTTGACTCAGCACTGAAATTTGACAAACAAGTCAATGCCGTGGTAAAAGCTAGCTTCTTTCAGCTTTGGACGATAGCTAAAATAAAACAATTCCTCCACTTTGATGACCTCGAAAAGATCATCCACACATTTATCTCCTCCCGCCTAGATTACTGCAACTCCCTCTACACTGGCATCAGCCAATCTTCCCTGTCCCGCCTGCAACTGGTCCAAAACGCCGCAACGAGACTCCTGACGGGCACCCGAAAATGGGACCGCATCACCCCGATCCTGGCCTCTCTCCACAGCCTCCCTGTGCGGTTCCGTATACATTTCAAGACCCTCCTCTATGTCTACAAAGCCCTCAATGGGCTTGCCCCCTCCTACATTAAAAGTCTTCTCACCCACCACTCCACCTCCAGGTCCCTCAGATCGGCCGACTTGGGGCTGCTGAATATCCCGCGGTCTAGGCATAAGCTTAGGGGCGACCGCGCCTTTGCGGTTGCAGCTCCTAGACTGTGGAACAGCATCCCCCTTCCCATCAGAACTGCCCCCTCCATCGACTCCTTTAAGTCAAGACTAAAAACGTATCTATACTCCCAAGCCTTTCCTGACATCCACTGAGCGAGGGCCATATGTATATATGTATGTAGTTTGTTTGTTTATACTATTCTTATAACAAATGTAAAGCACTTTGGCCAACGAGAGTTGTTTTTTAAATGTGGTATATAAATAAATGTGACGACTTGACTTGACTTGAGTTGAGGCTGGTACTATCGCATCGTTTAACACCCACCAAGATATACCTCAGATTCCTATTAAATCTTTACCTCTTCACCTTGAACCTATGTCCCCCGGTCCTCGATTCCCCCACTCTGGGCAAGAGATTCTGTGCATCTACCCGATCTATACCTCTCATGATTTTATATACCTCTATAAGATCACCCCTCAACCTCCTGCGCCCCATGGAATAGAGACCCAGCCGACTCAACCTCTCCCTGTAGCTCGGACCCTCTAGTCCCGGCAACATCCTCGTAAATCTTCTCTGAACCCTTTCAAGCTTGACAATATCTTTCCTATCCATCATGTTTCTTTTCTTTCTCATGTGTTGAACCTGTGTAACTTGTATGATCTGGATACAATTTCCAGCACAGGCCTCTCTGCATGTGGCTTCACCCCACCTTGCAGTGTGATGACTCAGGGCAAGTCAGTCAATGCTTCTTCTGTTGCACATACTATTTTACCATACAGAGGCACCATTATTTCGTGTGTAGGAAGGAGAGATACAAAATGCTGTATCGATGACTCGGGTAAGGTGGAGCCCACAATGGTCCATTGTTGGCAGGGGGCGAGGTGATAACGAGGGAATACAAATGAGTAAATCTGCAAGAGGACTGAGGTGTGGGGAGGGATGGTGAGAGAGGGAATGCAAGAACTACCTGAAGTTAGAGAAATCAATATTGATGCCGCTGATAGACACAAAATTCTAGAGTAACTCAGCGGGACAGGCAACATCTCTGGATGGAAGGAACGGGTGACGTTTCAGGTCGACACCCTTCTTCAGACTGAGAGTCAGGGGAGAGAGAAGCGAGAGATATGGAAGGGTAAGGTGTGAAAACAAGAGATCAAAGGGTACCAAGGCACATTTTAAAAAGCAATCAGGAGGACAGTCACACTGATCGGAGAACAAGGATAGGGGAGGGATGGAGAGAGAAGGAATGTAAGGGTTACTTAAAATTAGAGAAATGAATGTTGATGCCGCTGGGTTGATAGCTGCACGAGCAAAATATACACAAAATGTTGGAGTATTTTGGTCAGGTATAAACGGTGCAAGGCCTGCAGATATTTCGCCCTGATCTGGAACCCTTTTATAGATTTTATTTAAGATTTTTCCTTTAACTGAAAATATTGTCTACACAGTCATAATCATATATTTATATTTGTATGCTGCTGTTGTTAATATGTAATATTTGAACACAAAGACTTTAAGGAGGAACTGCAGATGCTGGAAAATCGAAGGTACACAAAAATGCTGGAGAAACTCAGCGGGTGCAGCAGCATCTATGGAGCGAAGGAAATAGGCAACGTTTCGGACCGAAACCCTTCTTCAGCCGGGGGGGGGGGGGGGAGAAGAAAGGAGAAAGGAAGAAGAAGTGCCCGAGGGCTGAGGGAGAGCTGAGAAGGGGAGGAGACAGCAAGGGCTACCGGAAATTGGTGAATTCAAAGTTTATGCCGCTAGGGTGCAGACTGCCCAAGCGGAATATGAGGTGCTGCTCCTCCAATTTCCGGTGGTGCTCACTCTGGCCATGGAGGAGGCCCAGGACAGAAATGTCGGATTCGGAATGGGAGGAGGAGTTGAAGTGCTGAGCCACCGGGAGATCAGGTTGGTTAAGACGGACGGAGCGGAGGTGTTCGGCGAAACGATCGCCAAGCCTACGCTTGGTCTCACCGATGTAGATCAGCTGACATCTAGAGCAGCGGATGCAATAGATTTTTTTTTTATTACTCTTTTTTAATTATTATTTTCTTTCCGCTTTTTTGAGCCTTGGGGATGGGGAGGGGGGTATATAAGTTTTGTACTGTTTTGTACTGTTTGTTGGTGTTCTGTGTAAATTTGTGTTTATAACACGAAAACCAAAAATAAAGTTATTTAAAAAAAATGCTGGAGTAACTGAGCGGGTCAGGCAGGAACTGCAGATGGTGATTTGCTGGAGTAACTGAAGATGGGCAGAAAAATGGGGAGTGAAATGGTGAGTAAAATGCAGAAGATGGGGAGTAAAATGTTGGAGTAATTGAAGATGGGCAGAAAAGGTTGGAGTAACTCTGTGTGTCTGGCAGTATCTCTGAAGCAAAGGAATAGGTGACAGTTCATGTCCAGACCCTTCTTCAGATCATTATTTCCTGTGGACCTTCCTTTCTTCTGTTGAACCCCATTCTCAGTATGTCAAAGCTCCACATTAGTGATTAGTACAGGTATCAGAGGCCATGGGGAGAAGGCAGGAGAATGGGGTTTGGAGGGAGAGATAGATAGATCAGCCATGATTGAATGGCGGAGTAGACTTGATGGGCCGAATGGCCTAATGCTACTCCCATTCCTTATGACCTTATGTAACAGGAGCCAGCAACTCCCATCTCACTGGGTAGTGGAAAACATGGGGGATAAGATTATCACCCAATTTCTCTCCTATGTTTTTTCCAGAAGGATTTCTGGCTGATTCTGAGGCTGCAGCTAAACCCGCAAAAAGGCACAAATGTTTAGTTTAGTTTAGTTGAGAGATACAGCACGGAAACAGGCCCTTCGGCCTACCGAGTCTGCACTGACCAGCGATCCCCGCACATGAACGCAATCCTCCACACACTAGGAACAATTTAACATATTTTACACCAAGTCAAATAAGCTTTTGGAGTGTGGGAGGAAACCGAAGATTCAGTGAAAACCCACGTGGCCACAGGGGAGAATGTACAAACTCCGTACAGACAGCAACCATAGTCAGGATCAAACCTGGGCCTCTGGCGATGTAAGGCAGTAGCTCCACCACTTGCTAACTAGCAATTAGTCATCAGTGGGAGGTTGATTTAGTATTAGTGGTGTGTCATCAGATTATTTTTTATCAGATCATTCTCAGCATTTGCATTCTTCTTCACGTGAAGAGATGCGCTCCTAGATAACATACACGGGCAGGAAGTGACTTTGAAGCAACAAAGCATATCCATTTCCATGCACAGGGGCATTATTCCGCATGGGCAGCTTACAACCCCGCGGTGTGAAAGATGATCTCTCGAAGTTCGTGACCCTTGCATCCCCTCCCTCTCTCTCAGTCCCTCCTCCACCAAAATCTTTGTACGAGCTTCAAAGTGTTCATGTTGAGTCTTGATGTGAGTATGTGCAGGAAGGAACTGCAGATGCTGGTTTAAAACGAAGATAGACACAAAAAGCTGGAGTAACTCAGCAGGATAGGCAGCGTCTCTGGAGAATAGGAATAGGTGATGGTTTTGGGTCGTTTTGGGGTCCGAAAAAGGGTCTCCACCCGAATCATCACCTATGCCTTCTCATTGTCAATAACTCGTTTTCACAGCTAACAATGGCCTGTTTCCTCTATCATCGTTATTCTTTAGCATATCCTTCATTCATTTGTTCTATATCTTTATATCACCGTCTATATCTCTTGCTTCCTTTCCCTCAGACTCTCAGTCACGAAGGGTCTCGACCCGAAACGTCACCTATTCGTTCTCTCCAGAGATGCTGCCTGACCCGCTGAGTTAGTCCAGCTGTTTGTGCCTATCTTCGGTGTGAACATGAGTTCTCCAATTACCTCTTACTACCTCCCCCCCCCCCACTTTCTTTGTCAAGCCCTCCCCCCTCCCCGCCCCCCCCCCCTCCCCTCTCCCCCACTCACCTCCCCCCTCCACCCCTCCCACCCGTCCCCCCACTCCCCCTCCTCCCCTCGCCCCCCCCTCAACTCTCCACCCCCCCTTATCTCTACCCCCTCATATCTCCCCCCCCCCCCCCCCTTTCCTCCCCTGGGCCTTACCTGGTCCCCAACAATTTCTCTCCTCCAATCAACCCCCTCCCTCTGGCTTCATAATCCACAATACTTAACAAGTAGAGGGACAACGCCCTGACCACGGGCACCCTGGGGGATTTCCGGGACCGCGGGGGGTTGAATGCATCCTTGACAAGGATTGTAACATAGTTGTATAGTAGTTCAGTATATTTAAGAAGGAACTGCAGATGCTGGAAAATTGATTTACACAAAAAAGCTGGAGAAACTCAGCGGGTGCAGCAGCATCTATGGAGCGAACGAAATAGGCAACGTTTCGGTGGTGGGTTCTGTTTTATTTTTATTGTATTGTAAATATTATTATTTTTTAATATGATTAAAAATAGAACAATGAGTCTGAAGAAGGGTCTTGGCCAAAAACGTCACCTATCCATGTTCTCCACAGACACTATGTGACCTGCTGAGTTACACCTGCACCTGTCCTTTTGTCATTATGTTCTTGTTCCTCACCAGCCTGTCTGAATGACTATCGTCCGGTGGCCCTTACCTCGGTAGTCATGAAATGCTTTGAGAGGCTGGTGAAGAATCACATCTGCGTCTTCCTCCCTCGGAACATGGACCCGTTGCAGTTCGCATACCGTCCGAACAGATCCACGGACGATGCGGTCTCCCAGGTCTTGCACACCGCTCTCTCCCATCTGGACAGCCAGAAGGGGGGCTACGTGAGGATGCTGTTCATAGACTACAGTTCAGCCTTCAACACGATAGTCCCCAGCAGACTGGCCGGGAAGCTAATGGAATTGGGGCTCAACACCTCCCTGTGTGTCTGGGTCCTGGACTTTCTCACCGCCAGGCCCCAAGTAGTCAAGATGGGAGGGAATACATCGAAGTCCCTCACCCTGAGCACTGGATCGCCCCAGGGTTGCGTCCTCAGCCCCCTATTGTACTCCCTGTACACACATGACTGTGTGGCTAGGTTCAGCTCCAACTCAATAATTAAGTTTGCTGATGACACTGTGGTGGTGGGCCTGATCTCAGCCAATGACGAGAAGGCCTACCGGGAGGAGGTGGCTGATCTAGCAGTCTGGTGCCAGGATAACTGCCTCCTCTTGAACATCAAGAAAAAGAAGGAGCTGATCATGGACTTTAGGAGGGCACATCATCCGAGGACGTACACTCCATTGAGGATAAATGGGGATCCTGTGGATAGGGTGAACTGTTTTAAATATCTGGGAGTCCACATCTCCGAGGATATGACATGGGCATCACACGCCTCAGCACTCGTGAGTAAGGCAAGGCAGCGCCTTTACCACCTCAGGCAATTGAGGAAATTCAGAGTGTCTCCGAGGATCCTCCAGTGCTTCTACGCAGCGGCGGTGGAAAGCATCTTGTCCGGAAATATTACCATCTGGTTTGGGAATTGCTCTGCCAAGGACAAGAAGGCTCTGCAGAGAGTAGTGCGTTCGGCCGAACGCACTATGGGAACTTCACTCGCCCCCCTGCAGGAACTATACAACAGGAGGTGCAACTCCAGAGCAAATAAAATCATGGGAGACCCCTTCCACCCATGCAACGGACTGTTCCAGCAGCTACGGTCAGGCAAACGCCTCCGTTGCCATGCGGTGAGAACGGAGAGGTTGAGAAGGAGTTTCTTCCCAGAGGCCATTCGGACTGTAAACGCCTATCTCACCAGGGACTAACTCTACTGAACGTTTTTCCTTCCATTATTTATTATGTAAAAGAATATGTGTGTTATGATTGTGTTTATAGTTTGTTTGGTTGTTTGGTTGTTTGTCTTTTGCACAAAAGTGCGCGAGCATTGCCACTTTCATTTCACTGCACATCTCGTATGTGTATGCGACAAATAAACTTGACTTGACTTGACTTGACTTGACTTGACTTGACTTTCCAAAGCTGTAACTCCCTCAGGGAAATCCCTGTCAAAAGATTTTTATCACCACTCTGAGAGCAATGACTTAACACATCATTATTGTGAATGATGCGGTTCTTTTGTTTTTGATGTTGCCAATACCACAACATCCCAGAACAGGTTTTTGTTATATAAATAAATAATATATGCTAATTTGATGCATGTTGTGGCAAGCCACATGTAACACTCATTATTGGAAGATCGGCACCTTGATAACTCGAACCACAATAGATTATCTGAGTCATTTATTGTTTACATTTTCATCTTCATGGGTGGCACGGTGGCGCAGCGGTAAAGCTACTGCCTTACAGCGCCAGAGAAGCGGGTTCGATCCTGACTACGGGTGCTTGTCTGTACGGAGTTTGTACGTTCTCCCCGTGACCACGTGGGTTTCTTCCGAAATCTCCTGCTTCCTCCCACACTCCAGATGTATAGGTTTGTAGGTTTTTAATTGGCTTCGGTAAAATTGTAAATTGTCCCGAGTCAATAGATATTTTTAAGGTAGAGATAGATGGATTCTTGATTAGCACGGTTGTCAAGGGTTATGGGGAGAAGACAGGAGAATGGGGTTAGGGAGAGAAAGATAGATCAGCCATGATTGAATGGAGGAGAAGACTTGATGGGCCGAATGGCCTAATTCTGCTCCTATCACTTATAACCCTACGGTCCGGTTGGAGGGTGAACCGGGGTAATGCCTCCAGCGCCTTCAAGGTCGGTTGCAGGAGGCTCCCCAGGGACACAAAGATGGCCGGGCAAGGAGAGGAGAGGGACATCGGTTCGTGGAAACTGCTCCAGTACATCGAGCGCACGGGCCAGCGGACTTTGAACAATGGCGCAAATAATGTTGACGCCCGCAAGTTGTAATATGTGCAAAATAAATTTCACTGTGCAGTTGCATAGGTGACAAATAAAGCACCATTGGTAACAATGTTACAACATTTTGAGATTTTAAAAATCAAGTCTGCAATTTATCCCGTCAGATAAAGCATAAAAATAAGTTTAATTTGACACCTAATTGACTTTCATATCTTCAGTATTAAAAAAGTTATGACCATTTTCATACTGAAACTAGCATCTTGTTCCCTATTGCTTTTCCATTGACTTAACTCAAAAGCTGTGACAGTCAAAAGCCCATAACTTTCTTAAAAATTAAGAGAACTGAAAGAAATTTTCAGTTATTATGGATTGAAGCATTCTGAAACAAATATGAATCAATCTTACCTGGATGACCTGAAATTAAAGCATATAATTAGTTAGTTACCTAATTGTAACTAATTACAAAACTCAATTACTAGATTTAAACATCTATCCATTTCTAAGAAAAGGTTAACAATTTTTAATAGCCTAAGTGTCCAAATAACATTCACACAAGAATTCACGATATAACATAATTTTAAAATCTCATTGTCGTGAATTTATAGGCCAAATGGAAGGAATTTAGTGTTTAATTCCCGTAAATTAATGGCCATTTAAATCATTTTGCGAGTGGGATTTTGTGGAACGCGATCGTTTGGAACATTGCATTTGCGGTAAATTTAAACCCCAGATCGGCAGGAAAAACACTGCCGGTTCGTATGGGACCTAAATCACCTTTTCGCAACGTGAAATTTTGATTAAAGGCATCCTAAGAAGCACGTTTATATGTAAAATAAACGGCTTACCTTGCTTTGTCCCGTACATGAGATCCGTCCCGTTGTCGGTGTTGACGGCTTTAGAAGACGATTTTTATTTTACTCCTGCTATTAAATTATCCATTGATAATTTTAAAAAACTTGATAAAACGGACGTCGGAGCGATTTCTGTGCAGCAGCTAAACAGTCTGACAAAGATCGATTTGAACAGGCTGGAGGAAAACGGTATTTTAAACCCGCCCCCTCTCAAAGGCGCCAAAGTCGCGCACACGGCCAGTGGCAGAACTGCAGCGCCGCTGAAGGTAAGTTTTGTAACATACCTACCATTGGAAGTGACTGCAGATACTCAGGCAGCATCTGTGGTAGGAATGGGCATGTCTGAAAACGGGTCCCTGGCCCAATGCCTTCATCCAGAATTAGGTGTTGCTCTTAATGGGAAAGCTGAGCAGGAAGATGTCCTCTGTCTGATTTAGATCAGATTGAGAGTGCTTCTTCTTCTTGCATATGGCGTGCACAGCCTAAAGTTGTAGGACAACTTGGGATTGAGAGTTTAATAGGCAACTCAATGGCTTATTTAAAATAATATTAATGTGATTCAATTTACATGTCTTTCATCATCTGCTTGTCCGAATGTTCCAATGTTTGAATAAAAATAGTATGAATTTTGCTTTTGTGTTATTTGTGCAAATTAGAAATTTCTAAAATGTATCCACGGGTGGCACGGAGGCGCAGCAGCAGAGTTTCTGCCTTGCAGCACCAGAGAACCAGCTTCGATCCTTACCACGGGTGCTTGTCTGTGTGGAGTTTGTACGTTCTCCCCATGAACTGCGTGGGTTTTCTCCCAGATTTTTGGTTTCTTCCCACACTCCAAAGATGCACAGGTTTGTAGGTT
The DNA here is from genome assembly GCF_010909765.2 of Amblyraja radiata. Taxonomy (NCBI): domain Eukaryota; kingdom Metazoa; phylum Chordata; class Chondrichthyes; order Rajiformes; family Rajidae; genus Amblyraja; species Amblyraja radiata. Next base: position 99,138,486 of record NC_045961.1, read on the forward strand.
ATTTGGCTTGATGTCATTGTAAATTGTCTCTAGTGTGCGTAGGATAATGTTAATGTGCGGGGGATCGCTGGTCGGTGCTGACTCGGTGGGCCGAAGAGCCTGTTTCCGTGCTGCATCTCCAAACTAAGTTAAAAATCCACAGCGTGAGTCCCAAGTTTGGAGAAGATTTCAGATTAAAAATTGCTTCATTGCTTTAGTTTATCGAACTATCGTACATAGACGCCTCAAGTCTAAACTTGTCTTTCACAACTCTGAGTCATAAAATGTTCCGAAATATTTACGCAATCAACATTCCTCAGCTCCTGCCTGTGTCTACTCTGTGGCAATCAAACATAATGAAAAGGTTAAAATAGTTATAGCTGATTCTCACGTTGCGAGTTGACACAAGAGGTAACCCGAGTTAAAACTCGTGATAATAACGTACGATTAACGTACGGAACTCGTGGACGCAACTTAGAGATTCGTGGCGCTAACGGCAGGTACTCGTGTAACTTGTCGACTCTTGCAAAAAATCAAATATGTTTGAAATTTTCCACGAGTCAATTTTACTCTTGTGGTTAAGAATTGAAACATTTTAACTCGTTGTAATAACGTAGTGGCCCGTGCGTTTACCTTAGTGTATCGTGAGTCTACCGTGGGAACTCTTTAACTCAGCGGGCAGGCAGCAGCAGATTGTGGATCCCTTCAGTTTCCCAGCGACAATCACCTGCCATAACACGAGAGAAATCATGCACCGTTGTAGGTCTCCTTTGCACGTCAGTGATTCTGTTTTTCTCCACTCATTATCAAGATTCATTATCAAGAATGAATCGCACATGGCACTCTTGCACGCTGCATCTCTCACTATTGAGGGAATGCAGCGAGGATGGCGGGACTGACATATGATGAAAGAATGCCTCGACTGGGCTTGTTTTCACTGTATTTTAGAAGGATGAGGGGATCTTATAGAAACATGGAACATTCTGAAAGGATTGGACAGGCTAGATGCAAGAAAAATGTTCCCGATTAATAATAAGGGGTAGGCAATTTAGGACTGAGCTGAGGAAAAACTTCTTCAGCCAGAGTTGTGAATCAGTGGAATTCTCTGCCACAGAAGGCAGTGGAGGACAAATGACTGGATGTTTTCAAGAGAGGGTTAGATTTAGCTCTTAGGGCTATAGAAATCAAGGGTTATGGGGAAAAGCAGGAATGGGGTACTGATTTTAGATGATTTTAGATGTTCGGCCAAGATCATATTACAAACCGACCAGCCAGTCCTGACCATAGACTCAATGGACACACGGAGAATCCTGTCTAAGGCCAACCCGTGGAAAGCAGTCGGACCCGACAACATCCCAGGATGTGTGCTCAAGGAATGTGCTGAGGAGTTAGCAGATGTGCTAACAGACATCTTTAACATCTCCCTTAGTCAAGCCATCTCCCTTAGTCAAGCCATTGTGCCCACATGCCTCAAAACTTCCACGATAATCCCCATAGTGAAGAAACCAGTGGTTGCCTGCCTAAATGACTACCGCCCTGTCGCCCTGACCCCAATAATAATGAAGTGTTTTGAACGCCTGGTGAAACCCCACATTACTGCCAGCCTCCCCTCATCGTTAGACCCCCTCCAGTTTGCCTATCGCCCCAACCGTTCTACAGAGGATGCCATCTCTACCACGCTGCACACAGTACTCACGCATCTGGAAAACAAAAACACATACGCCAGAATCCTGTACATTGACTTCAGCTCAGCGTTTAACACCATCATCCCGCAGAGACTTGTGGAGAAACTAACCCTGCTGGGCCTCAACACCACCCTGTGTCACTGGATCTTGGACTTTCTGACAGAGAGACCGCAGTCAGTCCGTGTTGGCAAGAACACTTCAGGCTCGATCACGCTGAGCACCGGCTCCCCTCAAGGCTGTGTGCTCAGCCCGCTGTTGTTCACATTGCTCACACATGACTGTGCTGCCAGATTCAGGGACAATAAGATCATAAAATTCGCGGATGACACAACAGTGGTGGGACTCATCAGCGGAGATGACGAATCAATGTACAGGGAGGAAGTAAAACAACTAGTGGACTGGTGCGGCAAAAATAATCTAGAATTAAATGTCGACAAAACGAAGGAGATGGTTGTCGACTTCAGGAGGGCGCAGCCAAAGCATACACCCCTCAACATCAGTGGCACCACAGTGGAGAGAGTGGAGAGCATAAAGTTCCTCGGTGTGCAAATTACAGACGGCCTCACCTGGTCCAGGAACACCACTGGGACCGTCAAACGGGCCCATCAGCGACTGCACTTCCTGAGGAAACTAAAACAGGCCTCACTCCCCACCAACATCCTCAGGACTTTCTACAGGGGTACGGTGGAGTCTGTACTCACGTACTGCATAAATACGTGGTACTCCACCTGCAACTGCTCAGACAGGAAGGCTCTGCAGAGGGTAGTGAGGGAAGCAGAGAGGATCCTTGGCGTCTCCCTACCCTCGGTACAAGAACTGTTCCAGAGCCGCTGTCTGAAAAAAGCTCAGAGAATTGCTAAGGACAAACTGCACCCCCTCCACATACACCTGGATCTCCTGCCATCAGGCAAGAGATACCGTAGCATCAAAGCCCGGACTACAAGACTGCTAAACAGCTTCCTACCACAGGCTGTGAGGCTGCTAAACAGTCACTCTGTACTCACAGTCACTTGATTCTGCGGCTGGCACGGACACTTTAATAACTGGCACTGGCCACTCAAATCAGCTGCGCCGGACATTTTTATGATTGGTTTATTGTATTTTAACGTTGTGTTTTACCTGCTTTTAACTATTTATACTGTTCCATCAGGGACTGGATTGTTTTTAGTGTTATTATGTGTGAAATGTTTTAAGTTTCATGTGCGATACTCCGCTATTCCCAGGGAAACGTCTTTTCATTATGCACTGTACAACTGTTGCTTGCAAGATGACAATTTTTATTTATTTATTTATTTGTTTATTTGTTCCGAACAAGTAAAGACATAAATAGGAATAAATAACAACAACAAAATCGAAATAGTCAAACAATTGGACATTCCAGGCAATATTTGCAAAGCAATGAAAAGCATAAAGCAAAATTTAAATGTCCAACACTTTTTCTTTACAAGCTCGAAAAGGAGTGAGAAGAAGAATAACTTATTTAATCTCACCCCTTCTCCCTAAACCCTTCTTCCATATTTAATAATTAATTAATTAATAATAATAATACCCCAGACAATGTTTAGAGATGCATACAGACATATATATACATACAACTGATATACACATACAAGTAATATGTATGAAGTAACCAAAAAACATAAATAAATAATAAACAAAATAATAAACAAACACTAACCCCTGTTTGTCAACCAACCCCTTCATCCCTGTACCTTGTGTAAAAAAGTTTTTTGTATGTCATTTTGAACTGGTTCATGTTTGGACATTGCTTTAACTCCACATTCAAACTGTTCCACAATCCTACTCCACAGACCGAAATACAAAAAGTTTTTCTGGTCATGCGGACTCTTTGTACCTTAAAATTAAATATTCTTCTTAAATTATAACCCCCCACTCGCACATTGAATAATTTTTGTATATTTCCAGGTAAGTTTTTATTTTTGGCCCTAAACATTAACTGTGCAGTTTTAAATGCAACCAAATCTGCTAATTTTAATAATTTTGACTGTAAGAATAATGGATTAGTGTGATCCAGATACCTGACATTGTGAATAATATGTATTGCTCTTTTTTGCAGAATAGTTAATGAATGTAGCGAACCTTTATAGTTATTGCCCCAGACTTCTGCACAGTAATTTAAATAGGGTAAGATTAGTGAACAGTAGAGAATGCGGAGTGATTTGTGATCCAGAACCTGCTTAACTTTGTGTAATACAGAAATGCTTTTTGACAGTTTGGATTGTACATGTTTAATGTGTGATTTCCAGCTGATTCTATCATCCATTATAACCCCAAGAAATTTATTTTCATGAACTCGTTCAATTTCAACCTAATTTATCTTTATATTTGCTTGTGTATTTGTTCTGCAATTACCAAATAACCAAACAATTACCAATTACCAAACAATAAAGGTTGATTGATTGATTGAATGATTGAATGGAGGTGCTGGCTCGAATGGCCGAATGGACTAGTTCCTGCACCTATTTTTCTATGTTTCTATGTTTCTATGTTTCCATGTTTCTATCATTTTCATTTATTGCAAACTGGAGCAGGCGGCACTGGTGCTGCTTTATAGTGCCAGAGACCCGGGTTCGATCCTGAGAACAGGCAATGTCTGTGTCTGTCACCAGTGGTAAACCTACAGGGAAAATGCAAAAACTCCACACTGACAGCACCCGTGGTCAGGATCGAACCTGGGTCTCTGGCGATGAAAGGCAGCAACTGTACAGTTGCGCCACTGTGCTGCCCCCAAACACAAACCAAACAATGAAAGACCATTGCATAGGAAGCAACTGCAGATGCTGGTTTACACCGAAGATGGACTTGAAAAGCCTGAGTAACTCAGCAGATCAGGCGGCATCTCTGCAGAGAAGGAATAGGTGACATTTCACCTCAAGACTTCTTCCGTGTAAAACCACTCTAAAACCACAATGTGCAGGTAGCAGAGGGAAAACTGGTGGTTAGATGACTTATCAACCTTATGTGAGCTGCTTTATCCTGGATGGCATCAAACTTTTTGAGAAATTATGTTGCTGCCCCTGTCTGGACAAGTGGAGCATGTTGCAATATGGTCATGACATTGACTGCAAGGAGGTAAAACATTTGCTGCAGGAGACACAACATCAGCATAGTGGCTCAGCGGTAGAGTTGTTGCCTTATGATGCAAGAGACCCCGTTTTGATCCTGACCATGGGAGCTGTCTGTTCAGCTTTTAGTTTAGGTAGACAAAAATGCTGGAGAAACTCAGCGGGTGCAGCAACATCTATGGAGCGAAGGAAATAGGCAACGTTTCGGGTCGAAACCCTTCTTCAGACTGGCTTTTAGTTTAGTTCAGTTCAGAGATACAGTGTGGAAACAGGCCCTTCGGCCCACTGAGTCCGCGCAGACCAGCAATCCCCGCACATCGACACTATTCTAACAAACTAGGGACAATTTACATTCATACCAAGCCAATTAACCTACAAACCTGTACGTCTTTGGAGTGTGGGAGGAGACTGAAGATCTGAGAGAAAATCCACGCAGGTCACGGGGAGAGCGTACAAACTCGGTACACACATCACCGGTAATCAGGATCGAACCCGGGTCTCTGGCGCTGTAAGGCAGCAACTCTACCGCTGCGCCACTCTAAGGCCCACGGTCGACTCTCACATACGTCAGTGGGGAGTGTAGGTGGGTTAAAATGATCGCATTATCCAAGAATAATCTTATTCAACATCCATTAGGTTTGCTCGTAATAAACCTATTTTATTACTTCCTTCCTTCTCGATTACAAAAGGTTATATCTGAGCTTCAATTAAAAATAGATTTTTAAACAAGGTCCTCTTTTTTTTTCATTTCTCTGGTCAAATATCACTCACGTACATCATCACACTGCTTGAAGTGCTGTGAGATTGGATTTGCTGCCTGGCCTGCACTCTGCTCGAAGTCCTGTGAGACTGGATTTGCTGGCCTGGACTGAATGATGACTTTTGAGGTAAATTCTCAGATTTTCGTTGTTAAAATTTGACTGCTCAATCTCTCTATATTAAAATTGTCTCTTTTTTTTTATCAACGGCAAAGAGTCATCAAGACAACACAACAAGAAAGAACTGAACTTAATAAATCTCATCTTTAACATTTTAATTGTTGTTATATTTTAAGTCATTCACATTTTAAACTTTAATAAATCCTTTCTCCACTTGCCATGCCTGCGTGTTCTTCATCACAATGGGAACCTAATAGGCAGGAATGGCTGCGCTGTCGGAGAGCCACTAAGAGTGCATAGGAGGAGAGGTTGAGGAGAGATGGACTGAAGGTGTGGGGGGGGAGGGTAATGGCAAGGAGCAGAGTGGGGGTTTGGTGAAGGAGGGGTGACTGAGCGAACTGCCAGCCCACCAGCCATGTCACTGGACTGACAGCCCACCAGGCATGAGTAAGTGAACTGCCAGCCCACCAGTTGTAAGCGACTGAAGTGCCAGCCCACCAGCCATGACTTAGTGAACTGCCAGCCCACCAGCCATGATTAATTGAACTGCAAGTCCAAGAATCCATTCAGTCCGCAATGTCCATACTAGCCCTCTGGAAACCAGTCCCTTCAGCCCACAACACCCATACTAGCGCTCCAGAGATCCACGCAAGGATGGAGTTTCCTCCTTCATTGCTGTGATCTGTAAAAAAATATGAAAATGTCTAAAATTGATTCCCCACCCTCTCCCCCTTCTCACTCACGGAGTCTGCCACCTGTGTAGGCAGAATTTCTGGCGGTTTCGGACCTGCCAGCCCACCAGGCCTGAGTGACTGAGCTGCCAGGCCCCAGTGACTGAGCTGCCAGGCCCCAGTGACTGAGCTGCCAGCCCAAGAATCCATTCGGTCCACAATGTTCATACTAGCCCTCTGGAAACCAGTCCCTTCGGCCCACAACACCCATGCTAACATTCCAAAAAGTCCCCCCTCCCCCCTCCCCCACTGACCAGCAATATTAGAATTAGTGGTGAGGTGGAATATTGCGTTGGGGGACCAGCCCTCCCATGAGAAGCTTTGACCCAACAGGTCCCACTTAGTTTAGTTTTCTATGTTTCTCTGTTCCAGGCTCTAGTCTTCAACAATAACTGTGGCACATTCTTTGGGGTCTTCAGTCTCCAGGTGATTAGCGTTAATCCACTGCTGCACAAAACAAAAGGATGCATCATTACACATGGTTAATGCGGCAAAGGGTTTGTGATGGACACACCAAATTTTCAGTTATAGCTTACAATACACCAACATTGAAATCGATTTTTTTCCTCCTACATCTGGCACAGTGGCACAGCGATAGATGTCATGCATTAAGTCTCAAATTGTTACGGCTTTCAATCAGCTACAAGTGCAGCACGGTGGCTCAGCAGTAGAGCTGCTGCCTTACAGTTCCAGAGACCCGGTTCGATCCTGCCTACGGGTGCTGTCCGTAAGAAGTTTGCACGTTCTCCCTGTTACCGCGTGTGTTTTCTTGGGGTACTCCCATTTCCCCCCACACTCCAAAGAGGTACAGGTTTGTAGGTTAAATGGCTTCGGTAAATTGTCTCCCAGTGTGTAGGATAGACTAGTGGGCCGAAGGGCCTGTTGCCATGCTGTATCTCTAAAGATAAAAATGTAATCTCCAGTCAGGTGTCTTTGATCTCTATATCTTCATGTTATTGAGTTTAGTTTAGTTTAGATTAGTTTTGTTTAGAGATGCAGCAGAGAAACAGGTCCTTCCTTGATTACAGTACAATAATTGGGGAAAAAACTGATATAAAAATTTTGGAAAGGCCCAACAACCCCCACAATCAAGATGTAGATTATGGAGATGTCAGAGACCTTACATTTGGAAAAAATTAGATATGTCTTAATTGACAAACCAGAATTATTCATTATTCATGTCCCTAGTGGCGGCGCGGCTCTGGCTGCAGCGGCTCTCCGGCAGTCCTGTTTGTTTTGTGTTTTTTGGGTTGTTTATTTTCGTTTTGGTTAGTCTAGTTTTGGTTTTTAGTTTGTGTTTTTGGGGGGGGGGGGGGGTTGAAACGGGGCTTGCTGTCTCTCCCTGCGGGGGAATGCGACTTTTTTGTCGTATTCCCCTTCTCTGCCTCCGTCTGCGCTGAGGCCTAATGGCGGAGCTGGCGACCTCGAGGCTCAGGAGGCAGAGCCCGCCAGGACTCGCACTGAGCTCGCTCCCGTGAGGACGGCCCGGCTCGGGGCTGGAACAGGGCTTTCGTGAGGGGCTGTGACGGCCGGCCCGAGGAAGGAACGGGGCTCCCGTCGGAGTAGCCGAGCTCGGGGAGGTACGGTGTTCCCAGCCCGAGGGAGGAGCGGCGCCCGGTCGGGGCGGCCCAGCCCGAGGGAGGAGCGGCGCCCGGTCGGGGCGGCCCAGCCCGAGGGAGGAGCGGCGCCCAGTCGGGGCGGCCCAGCCCGAGGGAGGAGCGGTGCCCGGTCGGGGCGGCCCAGCCCGAGGGAGGAGCGGCGCCCAGTCGGGGCGGCCTGGCGCGAGGGAGGAGCGGTGGCCTGGCGCGAGGCTGAGACGGTGGCAGTACTCACGTGAGGGCGATCTGGCTCGGGGCTGGAACGATGCTCCGGGGGCTGGGACGGCAGTTCTGGTGGCGGTGGCCTGAGACCGGGGGTTCGGCCGCGGGCCAGCGGCTGCGTCAGCAGGTCTGGTGAGCGGCAGCTTCGACTACCCCAGGCCGCGGTGTTTGAGCCGCAGGACAGGTTTTAACATCGCCCGGGGGGTATCGCCTCAGCGCAGAAGGAGAAGAGGAGGGAAGAGACTGCAGCCCTAAGACTTTTGCCTCCATCACAGTGAGGAGATGTTGGGTGGACTCACTGTGGTGGATGTTAATATGTGTTTATTGTTGTTTTTTATTGTATTGTATTGTATGTATGACTGCTTAAATTTCGTTCAGACTTCGGTCTGGATGACAATAAAAGGCTATTCTATTCTATTCTATTCTATTCTAGAATATGGTCTCCATTTATAGATTACTTGAAGGGATAGATCGGGCCGGCACGGAGGCCGAACTGAAGCCTGAACCCAGGACTAGATGAATAATGTACTCAAACCTACAGACCTATCTCCCAAGTTGTATTATTGATAGTTTATCCTATTTTTCTCATTTCTTTCTTTCTTTATTTTCTTCTATCTATAAATATAAATAGATAATTAGAGGCAATGTTAATAGGTAACTGATAAAGGAGAATCCCAGCTACTTTGGTAACTGGAAACCTGGATACTTAATATGTAACCGTTAAACAAAGTCTGTACTGGTTTGGATTATGATATGCAGATGCATCTAATAAAAATTTATTAAAAAAAAAAAAGAGGCCTACACACGCCAACATCAATCACCTTGTTGATACAAGTTTATGCTTTCCCACTTTTGCATCCACTACCTACACACTTGGATCAACTTCCAGAGAAATCCGCACAACTTTGGGATGTGGGAGGAAACCGGAGCACCCAGTGAAAATTTGCTAACTCCACTCAGAGAGCACCCAGGGGTCAGGATCGAACCTGTGTGTCTGGTGCTGTGAGGCAGCGGATCTACCAGCTACACCACTCTGCCGCCCTTTTTCAGAGCTATGAAAACCCGCACCGCCCTAAATGTATTCCGCAATCCCAAGCTACATTTCCCGCTAGTCTATTGTCACACAAGCTTATCAACACCCCCTTGATTCTCCTGTTCCTGGGGATCCCCATGGCCTTAGTGGCATGGGTTTAAAATGCAAACCTAACTCCAGATAAGGACACAAGGTGCTGGAGTAAACTCAGCGGGTTGGGCAGCATCTCTGGGGAACATGGATAGGTGACGTTTTGGGTCAGGGCCCTCTTTCAGGCAGACTGTATTGTGGGGGGGGGGGGGGGCTGTTAGGGTGGTGGGGCATGTGACAAAGCTGGCAAGTTAGGTTGGCAGACGGGTGGAGTAAGTGACAAAGGCTAGAGATGGCAGGGAGACAAAAGGGTGTCAGATAAAGAGAGGAGAGGAGGAGTGAAATGTAAAGTAATGAGACGGGAAGGAAAGAAGTCAACGCTTCCCCCCATCCGTATCCACCTATCACTCGTGTTTAGGAAGGAACTGCAGACGCTGGTCTATACCAAAGATGGACACAAAATGTTGGGATAACTCAGCAGCTCAGGCAGCATTTCTGGAGAGAATGGACAGGTGACGTTTCGGGTGTGAACTGGGGAAGTCTGAAGAAGGGTTCCGAGTCGAAACGTCACCTCTTCCTTTTCTCCAGAGATGCTGCCTGACCCGCTGAGTTACTCCAGCATTCTGTGTCCATCTTGAGGGTGTCTACAGGTCTAGATAAGAGCGGTGTGGAGAAGATGTTTCCACTAGTGGGAAAGTCTCGGACCAGAGGGTACAGCCTCAGAATAAAAGGACTTTAGAGATACAGCGTGGAAGCAGGCCCTTTGGCCCACCGAGTCTTTGCTTGGTCCTCACCTTTCCTCCAGCTGTCTCCCTCCCTTCCCACACCACAATCAGTCTGAAGTCATGTCCAGGCCTGACCCGTCTCCTGTCCACTCCATCCTCACATGCCTCCTGACCCGCTGAGTTCCTTCAGTACTTTGTCTTTTGCTCAGGATTCCAGCATCTCCAGTGTCTGGCCTCTCGGAAGGTCTACTGTAGTTCATTACCTGAAATTCTCCATTATAATTCTCAAACAGACCACTAAATTTCTGTTTAGGGTCAGGGATGGGTTGGCACAGGTGTTCCAGTAAGTTGCAGCTAGAATACAAATATCCAAATAGAGTGAATTAATAAAAGAAATTCCATCAATCCATTCATCCCTTTGATTCAAATGGCTCGGACAGACACAGATAAATTAAAAACTAAACTAAATTAATATAAATTGTGTTTAAGAAGGAACTGCAGATGCTGGAAAATCGAAGGTAGACAAAAATGCTGGAGAAACTCAGCGGGTGAGGCAGCATGACCCACTGAGTTTCTCCAGCATTTTTGTAAGATGCTGCCTCACCCGCTGAGTTTCTCCAGCATTTTTGTCTACCTTCGATTTTCCAGCATCTGCAGTTCCTTCTTAAACACAATTTATATTAATTTAGTTTAGTTTTTAATTTATTGTCACGGGTGCCAAGGCAGGGTGAAAAGCTTTTATTGCGTGCTATTCAGTCAGCGGAAAGACAATACATGATTACAATCGAGCCAGTTAGAGTCTATAGATACATGTTAAGGGAATAACCCTTAGTGCAAGGTAAAGCCAGTAAAGTCCGATCAAAAATAGTCCGAGGGTCAACCTTGTGGTAGACTGCTCTCTAGTTGTGGTAGGATGATTCAGTCGCTTGATAATGGCTGGGAAGAAACTATCTCTGAATCTGGAGCCCTCATGTACTGTGATAGATCTATAACAGGGATGTGTTCCATTATACTGGAGGAACAGCACCTCATATTCCACTTGGGTAGCTTACAATCCACTGGGATGAACATTGAATTCTCCAATTTTAGGTAACCACAAGCCCAATCACTTCATCCTTCTTATCCCACCCCACTTTTCTCCCCCCTCCTCCCTCCCCCCTCCCCCCACCTCTCAAAGCCCCACCCGGATTCTCACCTTCCCCTCACCTTCCACCTACATTCCTTCCTCCAACTTCACAATTCATCGCTTCCATTCCATGTTCCCGATGTTGGGAGAATCCAGAACCAGGGGCCACAGTTTAAGAATAAGTGGAAAGCCATTTAGAACGGAGATGAGGAAAATCTTTTTCACCATGAGAGTTGTGAGTCTGTGGAATCCTCTGCCTCAGAGGGTGGTGGAGGCTGGTTCTCTGGATGCTTTCAAGAGAAAGTTAGATCTTAGGGATAGCGGAGTTAAGGGATATGGGGAGAAAGCAGGAACGGGGTACTGATTGTGGATGATCAGCCAAGATCACATTGAACGGCGGTGCAGGCTCGAAGGGCCGAATGGCCTACTCCTGCACCTATTGTCTATATTGTATTGTCTCACACCTTCTGTCTTTTCATCTCTTGTCTTTGTCTAACCATCTTCCTTTCAACCCTTCTATCTACCTGCCACGCTTTAGCATGCCCTCCTCTCTTTTTCCTCCCCCCCCCCACCACCCACCCCCTCACAAACAGTCTTAAGGAGGGTCCTGACCCGAAATGTCATCCATTCATAGTCATAGAGTCATACAGCATGGGAACAGGCACTTTGACCCAACCTGCCCACGCCAACCAACGTGACCCAACTGCACTAGACCCACCCATCTCTATTTGGCCATATCCCTCTAAACCTATCCTATCCATGTACCTGTCCAAATGTTTCTTAAACATCATGATAGTCCCTGCTTCAACTATCCCCTCCGGCAGCTCGTTCCATACACCAACCACCCTTTGTGTAAAGAAATTGCCCCTCAAGACCCCTGTACCCCTCACCTTCAACCTATGTCCTCTGGTTCTCAATTCCCCCTACTTTGGGTAAAAGACTCTGTGCATTTATCCAAGCTATTCCCCTTGTAATCATGTTGGCCTCTATAAGATCTTCCCTCATCCTCCTGCGCTCCAAGGAATAAAGCCCTAGCCTGCTCAACCCCTCCCTATAGTTCAGACCCTCGAGTCATGTTCACCAGAGATGCTGCCTGACCCTAATGCTGCTGAGTTACTCCAGTACACAATGTCTTTTTTTTAACGTGTTTCATATTCCTGTGTATACCATCCATCTTTATAATTTGTCCTGAACAGCGTGTTACGAGGCTGTTCCTCCTGGCTCTAAGCAAGAGTAATCTAATTCGTCTAATTTCCTCACCGTCTCTTTGCAAATTCTCTCTCTTAGCGTGTGAAGCCAGCTGCCATTTGAAATCCTTATTGAACTTTCATTGTGTACTTTGGGCCATTGCCAGAGATACTATCGGTGACTAAAATTAACCACTTAGTTCCTGCAGCTGTGGTCCCGACCAGCGATCACCCCGTACACTAGCACTATCCTAAACGCACTAGCCACAATTTAAAATATTTTAACCCGAGTTAATTAACCTCAAAAAACCTGAAGATAGACTCAAAAAGCTGGAGTAACTCAGCGAGACAGACAACATCTCTGGAGAGAAAGTATGGGTGATGTTTTGGGTCGAGACCCTTCTTCCGACCCGAAACATCACCCATTCCTTCTCTCCAGAGATGCTGTCTGTCCTGCTGAGTTACCCCTGCATTTTGTGTCTATCTTCGGTTTAAACCATCATCTGCAGTTCCTTCCTGCAACCTAAAAACCTGTACGTCTTTGGAGAGTGGGAGGAAACTGGAGCACCCGGAGAAAACCCACACAGGTCACGGGGATAATGTACAAGAAAGAAAGATGTGGCCCGCTGCGGAGCCAGATGGACTGAAGCATTAAAACATAGAAAAATAGGTGCAGGAGTAGGCTATTCAGCTCTTCAAGCCAGCACCGCCATTCAATATGATCATGGCTGAACATCTAAAATCAGTACCCCGTTCCTGCTTTTTCCCCATATCCCTTGATTCCTTTAACCCTAAGAGCTAAATCTAACTCCCTCTTGAAAACATCCAGTGAATTGTCCTCCACTGCCTTCAATGGCAGAGAATTCCACAGATTCACAATTTGGCTGAAAACGTTTTTCCTCATCTCAGTCCTAAATGTCCTCCTCCTTATTCTTAAACTGTGACCCCTGGTTGTGGACTCCCCCAACATGGCAAACATTTTTTCCTACATCTAGCCTGTCCAATTCCTTAAGAATTGTATATGTTTCTGTAAGCCGCCGAGCCCGGACCTATATGTGATGACATGGAACTAGTATGAACGGGTGATCGATGGTTGGCGTGGACTCAGTGGGACAAGGGGCTTGTTTCCATGCTGTATCTCCCTGAGAGAATGTCATGTTCCCTATGTACTGCAGTCATGTGTCTATTCACTGTAAATGGTCGATTGTAATCCTGCATTGTCTTTCCACGGACTGGATGGCACGCAACACAAGCTTTTCACTGTACCTCGGTACATGTGACAAACTAAATGGTAACTACAATTTCCATTGTACAGGCAACAATGAACTAGAAACTTACTTTAGACGAAGGAAAATTAGCAGCAACACCATCACAATGATAACAATTGTGGTCACTATTAAACTTTTCATCATCACGTCATCTGTCTGTTTTTCTGCAAATAATAAAAATCAAATTTGCCATTAGCTGGAATAACATTGCCATATCGTCCTGCAATGCGTGGTACTGTGACACAGCGGGTAGAGCTGCTGCCTCACAGCACTAGAGACCCGGGTTTAATCCTGACCTTGGATACTGCCTGTGTGGAGATTGCACTTTCTCCCTTTAACCCCGTAGATTTCTTCTGCATGCTCTGGTTCCCACCCACGTCCCAAAGTTGTGCAGGTTTGTAGGTTAATTGGCTTCGGTAAAATTTCAAATTGTCTCTTGCGTGTTGGATAGTGCTGGTGACAACGGCTGGTGGGCACGGGCTCGGTGAGAGGGAGGGCCTGTTTCTGTGCTGTAATATCATGCAGGATTGCAAGTTTGCTTCGTACAAACCGGCCCAGTGAGTAGCGAGTGGATGTGAAAATGGGATAACATTGAACTGGTGTGAAGTGGTGATTGATCCTTGGCGTGGACTTGGTGTGCTGAAGCATCAGTTTCGACGTGGTATCTTTCAATCAATCAAAAGATCAGGCAACTTTATACAAGCATAGCATAACAAAATATTGAAACCAAGTTCTGAGCTGATGAAATGTCCCAACCCATATTGCTTACATCTATGTGCCTGTGATAGTGCCTCAAGCAAGACTTTCAATATGCTGCAACCCAATGCCTTTTATGCGACAGTACACCTTAGTACAGAGTACAGTCACCTCTAAAGTATTATGGTCCTCTCCCACTTGGGAGTTGTTTACACGTAATTTACGCGTCATCATTTACGCGTCATGACACGTGCGTTGTGATGCGCGCATGGTGCGTGGTGACGTAGGCAGTGACGCGCGGTCGCACGCGGCTCCCCAGGATTTTGGTACGTACAAAATCTTTGCACGCCACCTGCGTGGTGCCCAAGCTGGGTGGCAGTGGCCAAGTGACGCCCAAGCTGGGTGGCAGTGGCCAAGTGACGCCCAAGTGGAACAGGCCCTTAAAAACCTAGATTGATGTACATCATTCTATAGCTTACCATGAAAGTTTATATGTGTAATGGCGGTAGCAGTGGAGTTGGGGCCTTACAGCACCAGATACCTGGTTTCAATCCTGATTAAGGGTGCTGTCTGTACGGAGTTTGTACGTTCTCCCTGTGACCTGCGTGGCTTTTCTCCGGGATCTCCTGTTTCCTCCCACACTTATAAGCTAATTGGCTTCTGTAAATTGGAAATTGTCCCTCGAGTGTGTAAGATAGTGTTAATGTGCGGGAATCGCTGGTCGGCGCAGGCTCAGTGGGCCTAAGGGCCTGTTTCCACGCTGTATCTCCAAACTAAACAAAAAAAATGCACTTTTTTGTCCATAAGTGTATAGCAGGCAGGAACATGCTGCCTGTCCCGCTGAGTTACTCCAGCATTTTGTGTCTATCAAAGTGTTTTTAAAATTGGTTTAGTGTAGTTTAGAAATACAGGCCCAGCGTGGAAACAGGCCCTTCGGCCCACCGATGCCATGCCAACCAACAATCATCCCGTAGAATAGTTCTATCCTTCAGATGAGGGGCAATTTACAGAAGTCAATCAGCCTCCGAACCTATACGTCTTTGGAATGTGGGGGGAAAGCAAAGCACCTGGAGAAAACCCACACGGTCCCAGGGAGGATACGCAAATTCCGTACAGACAGCATCCGTAGTCAGGATCGCAACTCCACTGCTGCGCCACCGTGCCGCCCATGTCACGTGTACATCACTGTACTTGTGCGTACGGCAATAAACTTGACACTGTGTAAACACTGCAGGGGAACGTAACAACATGGAATGTATCATAATGACTAAGAGTCAATATTACGTATCACAATATTACGTATCATAATCTCCCCTTTCTGTCGTGGGATAGACTGACTGCCCTCTACCTCCACCCCCACCATTCTCTCAGCATATGACAGTCCCGCCATCCTGGGAATTAACCATGTAAACCTACACTGCTCCCTCAATAGCAAGAATGTCCTTCCTCAAATTAGGGGACCAAGCTGCACACAATACTCCAGGCATGGTCTCTCTAGGGCTCTGTACATCTGCAAAGGACCTCTTTGCTCCTATATTTGATTCCTCTTGTTATAAAGGCCAACATGCCATTCGCTTTCTTCACTGCCTGCTGTACCTGCATGCTTACTTTCATAGACTGATGAACAAGGACCCCCAGATCCCGTTGTACTTCCCCTTTTCCCAACTTGACGCCATTTAGATAGTAATCTGCCTTCCTGTTTTTGCTACCAAAGTGGATAACCTCACATTTAACTTCATCTGCCATGAATCCGCCCACTCCCCCAACCTGTCCAAGTCACCCTGCATTCTCGTAGCATCCTCCTCACAGTTCACACTGCCACCCAGCTTTGTGTCATCTGCAAATTTGCTAATGTTACTTTGAATCCCTTCATCCAAATCATTGATGTATATTGTAAATAGCTGCGGTCCCAGCACCGAGCCTTGCGGTTCCCCACTAGTCACTGCCTGCCATTCTGAAAGGGACCTGTTAATCCCCGCTCTTTGTTTCCTGTCTGCCAACTACTTTTCTATCCATGTCAGCACTCTACCCCCAATACCATGTGCCCTAATTTTGCCCACTAATCTCACATGTGGGACCTTATCAAAAGCTTTCTGAAAGTCCAGGTACACTACATCCACTGGCTCTCCATTGTCCATTTTCTTAGTTACATCTTCCAAAAATTCTAGAAGATTATTCAAACATGATTTCCCCTTCGTAAATCCATGCTGACTCGGACCGATCCTGTTACTGCTATCCAAATGTGCTGCCGTTTCATCTTTTATAATTTGACTCCAGCAACTTCCCCACCACCGATGTCAGGCTAACCGGTCTATAATTCCCTGTTTTCTCTCTCCCGCCTTTCTTAAAAAGTGGGATAACATTAGCTCCCCTCCAATCCACAGGAACTGATCCTGAGCCTATAGAACATTGGAAAATTATCACCAATGCATCCAGGATTCCTTATGTACCCTGGGATACAGACCATTAGGCCCTGAGGATTTAGCGCCCTTCAGCCCCATCAGCCTATCCAACACCATTTCCTGCCTAATGTGGATTTCCTTCAGTTCCTCCGTCACCCCAGATCCTCTGGCCACTATGGATCATATTGTATCGTATATTTTGTGAAAGTTCCTTGGAATTCTCTCTGCTGCCAATGCAGCTGCTTCACGAGGGGGAGTGTTCTATGAGCAGTGACCAAGCCAGTGTTGGCCTCACCTTGCAAAGACCTTCTGTTAGACTCTCGTCGCCCATTAGCTGGACTCCAACAACCTGCATTGATTTTCCAGACACACTTTATTTACTTGTGCACAAGGGCAGCACAATAGTCCCAGTTACTGCCTTGCTATGAAAATTCATGGTCATTGTGTATTGCGTACAGTTTTGGTCTCCAAACCTGAGGAAAGACATTCTTGCCATAGAGGGAGTACAGAGAAGATTCACTGGACTGATTCCTGGGATGTCAAGACTTTCATATGAAGAAAGACTGGATAGACTCGGCTTGTACTCCCTAGAATTTAGAAGATTGAGGGGGGATCTTATAGAAACGTACAAAATTCTTAAGGGGTTGGACAGGCTAGATGCAGGAAGATTGTTCCCGATGTTGGGGAAATCCAGGACAAGGGGTCACAGTTTGAGGATAAAGGGGAAATCCTTTAGGACCGAGATGAGAAAAACATTTTTCACACAGAGAGTGGTGAATCTCTGGAATTCTCTGCCACCGAAGGTAGTTGAGGCCAGTTCATTGGCTATATTTAAGAGGGAGTTAGATGTGGCCCTTGTGGCTAAAGGGATCAGGGGGTATGGAGAGAAGGCAGGTACAGGATACTGAGTTGGATGATCAGCCATGATCATATTGAATGGCGGTGCAGGCTCGAAGGGCCGAATGGCCTACTCCTGCACCTATTTTCTATGTTTCTATGTTTCTATTTCACAACTGATAGGAGCAGAATTAGGCCATTCTGCCCATCAAGTCTACTCCGCCATTCAATCGTGGCTGATCTATCACTCCCTCCTAATCGCACTTTCCTGCCATCTCCCCATAACCCCTGACACCCGTACTAATCAAGAATCAATCTACCTCGGTCTTGAAATTATCCATTGACTTGGCTTCCACAGCTTTCTGTGGCAAAGAATTCCACAGATTCACCGCCCTCTGAATAAATAAATTCCTCCTCATCTCCTTTCTAAAGGTACGTCCTTTAATTCTGAGATTATGACCTCTGGTCCTAGACTCTCCCACGAATGGAAACATCCTCTCCATATCCACTCTATCCAGGCAAATTCTACCTGGAACTGTCAGCTTTTATACCCCTGAAATCGTGTGCATTCTCTAATTTCTTATCAGCAATCTCCCTGCTACCTTCAGGTAGAAGGTACAGGAGCCTGAAGACTGCAATGACCAGGTTCAGGAATAGCTACTTCCCCACAGCCATCAGGCTATTAAACCTGGCTCAGACAAAACTCTGAACATTAATAACCCATTATCTGTTATTTGCAGTTTATCAGTTTATTTATTAATGTGTTTTGTAGTCAATGCCTACTATGTTCTGTTTGCTGAAGCAAAGCAAGAATTTCATTGTCCTATCAGGGACACATGACAATAAACTCACGAACAATCTCAATACATTCTCAAAACCACTACATAACTAATAAAATGACATGCATTTCAATCCTTTGTTTGTTTAGTTTAGTTTAGTTTAGATATACAGCGTGGGAGCAGAGATGCCTGTCCCTATGAGATACTCCAGCATTTTGTGTCTGTCTTTAGTGTAAACCAGCATCTGTAGTTCCTTCCTGCACATGATGCCAAGACAGACCCTTGTCTGCCAGCAATTAATCCCTCTGTTTATCCACCTGCTTAGTGAAAACATCCTCTCCACATCCACTCTGTCTGCCTGATGAGGGGAGACCTCATTGCAAATTATCGAATAGTGAATTGCTCGGGTAGAGTGGATGTGGAGAGGATATTTTCACTAGCGGGAGAGTCTAGGACCAGAGGCAATAGAATAAATGAATGTACCTTTACAAAGGAGCGGTAGAGTTGCTGCCTTACAGCGTCAGAGACCCGGGTTCGATCCTAACTACGGGTGCTGTCTGTATGGAGTTTGCACGTTCTCCCCATGACCTGCGTTGGTTTTCTCCGTGACCTCCGCTTTCCTCCCAAATTCCAAAGCCCGATTGTCCCTCGTGCATGTCAAGTCAAGTCAAGTCAAGTCAAGTTTATTTGTCACATACACATACGAGATGTGCAGTGAAATGAAAGTGGCAATGCTCGCGGACTTTTGTGCAAAAGACAAACAACCAAACAACCAAACAAACTATAAACACAATCATATCACACATATTCTTTTACATAATAAATAATGGAAGGAAAAACGTTCAGTAGAGTTAGTCCCTGGTGAGATAGGCGTTCACCGTCCAAATGGCCTCTGGGAAGAAACTCCTTCTCAACCTCTCCGTTCTCACCGCATGGCAATGGAGGCGTTTGCCTGACCGTAGCAGCTGGAACAGTCCGTTGCAGGGGTGGAAGGGGTCTCATGATATTGTTGGCTCTGGAGTTGCACCTCCTGATGTATAGTTCCTGCAGGGGGGCAAGTGAAGTTCCCATAGTGCGTTCGGCTGAACGCACTACTCTCTGCAGAGCCTTCTTGTCCTTGGCAGAGCAATTCCCAAACCAGATGGTAATGTTCCCGGACAAGATGCTTTCCACAGCCGCTGCATAGAAGCACTGGAGGATCCTCGGAGACACTCTGAATTTCCTCAATTGCCTGAGGTGGTAAAGGCGCTGCCTTGC
Source organism: Amblyraja radiata (assembly GCF_010909765.2). Lineage (NCBI taxonomy): Eukaryota > Metazoa > Chordata > Chondrichthyes > Rajiformes > Rajidae > Amblyraja > Amblyraja radiata. The sequence goes on from NC_045961.1 coordinate 99,158,065, forward strand.
CATACTCATGAGTGCTGAGGCGTGTGATGCCCATGTCATATCCTCGGAGATGTGGACTCCCAGATATTTAAAACAGTTCACCCTATCCACAGGATCCCCATTTATCCTCAATGGAGTGTACGTCCTCGGATGATGTGCCCTCCTAAAGTCCATGATCAGCTCCTTCGTTTTTTTGATGTTCAAGAGGAGGCTGTTATTCTGGCACCAGAGTGCTAGACTTTTAAGGATCATGTAAGTGCGCGGGGATCGCTGGTCGACGGGACCCGGTGGGCCGAAGGGCCTATTTCCACGCTGTATCTCTAAACTAAACTAAACCAAACCTAAAAATGTTCCATTACCTGTAATGACCGAGTCAGTCCAGTCACTCCACATCAAATCTCCCGGGCTATCAAGGAAGTGTTCAATTCTTGCCCTCACTTGCACCGAGAAGCTTTTGGACTGATCATCGATGTCCCACTTTGGCATGTTGAGATCTTCCATCTGAAACAATACAACAATCATTGAAACAGCAGCTTGTGGCATTGCGGGAAGAATGACTCCTTAGTAAAGGCCAGGTAGGTTAGGAACCGTTTGTTGAGGGTGTGGATATGGCGTAGAATGAAGTACAGTTGGGGTCTGAGGAAGGGTCTCTACCCGATACGTCGCCCATTCCATCTCTCCAGAGATGCTGCCTGTCCCGCTGAGTTACTCCAGCTTTTTGTGTCTCTCTTCATAGTGTTGCAGGAGTTAATACAATGAAAGGTGGGAGGGACGGCAATGTGATTCAATGGCTGAGCTCCTAAAACAACACCAGGCAAATAACTACAAATGCCGCCACACTGCTTTGTATTTAATTCAACTTTAACTACATTTGATCAAATTGAATTACGTTTAAGATGCAAATATTCACATTTGATCTCTTGGCAACAGGAACTGTTTCTTTCTTAGAGGTAACAGCTCGGGGGTGACACGGTGGCGCAGCGGTAGAGTTACTGCCTTACAGCGCCTTGCAGCGCCAGAGACACGGGTTCAAACCCGACAATGGGTGCTGTCTGTTCGGAGATTGTACGTACTCCGAGATCTTCGGTTTCCTCCCACAGTCCGACGTTGTACAGTTTGTAGGTTGACTTACTTGGTATTAGTGTTAACTGTCCCTAGTGTGTGTAGGCAAGTGCAGGGATCGCTGGACAGTGTGGACTCGTTGGTCCGATGGACCTCTTTCCGTGCTGTATCTCTAAACTAAACTGAACAGAAACATGCTTTTGGCCCACTGAGTCCACACCGACCATCTCTCTTTCTAGTGTTGGAAAGAACTGCAGATGCTGGTTTAAATCGAAGGTAGGTTTACAGAGATACAGTAATTTCTCTCAGAGTTACTTAGATGCAGACATGAATCTCAATGTGGAGAATTCAATGACCTTGAAATTAATTTTGAACAAGAACTTCTTGTGGTTTCCAACTTTCTCCTTGATTTGGTTTATTTTTAATTGTAGGTAATGTCAAACCACTAAAATTCACACCCCTGTTGATCCAGTTTCTCAGGTAAGTCAGAAACTTGTGCCAAGTATATTGACAATGATATCTTATATGTGAAGGCAGGGCGGGCCCACGGGTTAAAATTAGGAATTTTGGCATGACCAACTTTGATGGATGAGATAGGAATCTTGTTCATGTTGATCGGAGTAGGTTGTTTGCAGGCAATGGAACGTAGAGATAGTGGGTTGCTTTTAAAAGTTTCATGACAAGAGTTCAGGGCAGGCATGTTCCTGTTTGGGTGAAGGGCAAGGCAGGTGGGAGTAAAGATGATAGACAGGCAGCATCTCTGGAGAGAAGGAATGGGTGATGTTTCGGGTCGAGGTCCATCTTCTGACTGTTCCCTTTCTCGACTCCAATACTGACAACAAAGGCCAAGATACCATTTGCTTCTGCTGCATCTCCTTATTAAGTTCTAGTGATTCATTCATTACACCTAAATCTTGAACAACTAGAATGCAAAAACACCAAGATTCTGAAGAATGGTCCCGACTAGAAACATCTGCTATCCATGTTCTCCAGAGATGCTGCCTGACCTGCTGACTTATGCCCCTGTCCCACTTAGGAAACCTGAACGGAAACTTCTGGAGACATGCGCCCCACCCAAGGTTTCCGTGTGGTTCCTGGAGGTTTTTGTCAGTCTCCCTACCTGCTTCCACTACCTGCAACCTCCGGCAACCACCTGCAACCTCCGGGAACCGCACGGAAACCTTGGGTGGGGCGCAAAGTCTCCAGAGGTTTCCGTTCAGGTTTCCTAAGTGGGGTAGGGGCATTACTCCAGCGCTTTGTCTCCTTTGTAGTCAGACAGGGGTGGCACATTAGCGCAGCGGTAGAGTTGCTGCCTTACAGCGCTGGAAACCCGGGTTCAATCCTGACTACGTGTACTGTTTGTTTGGAGTTTGTACATACTCTGGGTGCTACGGTTTCCTCCCACATTCTAATGATGTGCAAGTTTGTAGGTTAATTGGCTTTTGTTAATTAACCCTAATGCGTGGGATAAAACTGGTATGTGGTTGATTGCTGGTCGGTGTAGACTTGGTGGGCTGAAGGGCCTGTTTCCATGCTGTATCTCTAAAATTAAAACTCAAGCATCTGCAGCTCCTTGTTTATCTATAGACCCTTCTGTACTTCACTCCCTTACAATCACTTTCCATCCAGATAATGGTCTGCGTTTTGACTCCTCATTGAACTGCATCAGCTCACGGTTTCTCCAAATCTTTACCAAATATCTATTCACCCATTCAACCTAACTCTATCCCACTGCAAGACACAAATATCCTCATTGGAGCCCACCATCCCATCCATTTTCATCATGTTTAGAGTATTATGAGTATATTCTTATTTAGAGTACTGTGTTCAGTTCTGGGCACCATGTTATAGGAAATATGTCGAGCTGGAAAGGGTACAGAGAAGATTTTTGAGAATGTTGCCAGGACCTGAGGGTCTGAGCTACAGGGAGAGGTTGAGTAGGCTGGGTCTCTCTTCCTTGGAGAGCAGGAGGATGAGGGGTGATTTTATGGAGGTGTATAAAATCATGAGAGGAATAGATCGGGTAGATGCACAGAGACGCTTGCCCTGAGTAGGTGAACCGAGGGCCAGAGGACATAGGTTTGTGAAGGGGAAAAGATTTAATTGGAATCTGAGGGGTAACTTTTTCATACAAAGTGTGGTGGGTGTATGGAACGAGCTGCCAAAGGAGGTAATAAGATGGCGGCGCTGCCTTAGCAGCTGCGGCTCGCCTGCAGTCCGTCTGTTTTTTTCCTTTTTTTTTGTTGTTCTTTTGTCCTGTTTTAAATCTTTGGTTTATTAGGTTGTGTATGTATGTGTGTGGGTGGGTGGGTGGGGGGGGGAGAAACATGGTTTTGGTCTCTTCCTGGGGGGGGGGGGGGGGGTGCGACTTTTCTTGTCGTATCCCCCGTCTCCTCTCCGCCGAGGCCTAATAGCGGAGCTGGGGCAGCGGCAACGGACACCCGGCCTCGGAGCTGGGGCAGCGACGACCTGGCCTCGGAGCTGGGGCAGTGTTCCGGCTGCAGCGGCCACCCGACCCGACCCGGGAACTCGCAGGTCACAGGTCACAGGTTGCAGACCTGTTCTCTGGAGCTCCTGCAACAACAGCTGCGTCCGCTGGACTGGTGGGCCGCAGCTTCGTCAGCTTCGACCACCCCGGGCCGCGGAGCTGAACCGGCCCGTTCGCGGAGCTCGGATTCAGCCGCGGGACTGACATTAATTACCATCGCCCGGCGGGTCACAACATCTGAAGCCTGGATCGCCTCGGCGCAGAGGGAGAATAAGAAGGGATGAGACAAAGACTTAAGACTTTTGCCTTCCATCACAGTGAGGAGGTGCCTGGTGAACTCACTGTGGTGGATGTTAATTTGTGTTTATTGTGTGTTTTTTGTCATTTTGTACTATATGTAGGACTGCAAGGCAACAAAATTTCGTTCAGACCACAAGGTCTGAATGACAATAAAGGCTACTTTGACTTTTGACTTTGACTTTAGTAGAGGCAGAGACTATACCAACGTTTAAGAAACAGTTTGACAAGTATATGGATAGGACAGTTTTGGAGGGATATGGGCCAAATGCAGGCAGATGGGATTAGTGTAGCTGGGACATGTTGGCCTGTGCGGGCAAGATGGGCCGAAGGGCCTGTTTCCATACTGTATCATTCTATGACTCTATGACTCATGTACAATCATGAACTTTACAATTGGCCATTTTTATGCCACATTTGATTTATTTACCATTGAACCTTTGGTGTCCACATCTGTAATCTGGATTTGATATTTAAAATGACATGAAAGGTGTTCACCAGTTGGGGGACTCCAAACCACTTTACTTCCATTCACCATGACGTTAACTGGTGGACTGGCTTTATCTAAAACAAGGGAGATAACATTGATTGAAACACACCTCTTATTACCCGTCACTAATACTTGTATTTACTGTGGTTTTATTAATGGTTCAAACTGATAACATATAAGAATACGGCTGATGGTGCTTTGGAAAATAGCTGACAGTGCCTGTGAGCAAGGTCAAGCTGGATGAGGTGACAACAACGCTGGGTGCAAGAGGTCCACGTGATTCTGCACTTATGACCCACTTGCTGCCATTAAGTCTAAAGGGCCTGTTACACTTGGCCGTCATTTGTGCCTCATTTACCCGCCATATGTAAAATAGGTCGATGCGTCGTGATGCGCGACGTCACGCGCAAATCACGTGTCATCACGTGTCAGCACAGCCGTCTGGTGCTGAGGCTCAATAAGGTGTTGGTCAGGCCGCATTTGGATTAATTGAGCAATTTTTGGGCCCCATATCTTAGGAAGGATGTGCTAGCTTTGGAGACGGTGATAATAATCCCATCATAGACATATGATGACCATTTGACGGCACTGGGCCTAGACTCGCTGGAGTTTGGAAGGATGAGGGGGAACTGCATTGATACTTACTAAATAGTGAAAGGCCTGGATAGAGTAGATGTGGAAATAATGTTTCCACCAGTGGGAGATTCTAGAACCAGTCATAGCCTCAGAATAAAAGGACGTACCTTTAGGAAGGAGATGAGGAGAATTTCTTTAGTCAGAGGGTGGTGAATCTGATTAATTCATTGCCACAGACAGGCCATGTCAATGGATCATTTTTAAGGCAGAAATTGATTGATTCTTAAATGGTACGGGTGTCAAGAGTGATGGGGAGAAGTCAGGAGAATGGGGTTGAGAGGGAAAGATAGATCAGCCATGATTGAATTGCGGAGTAGACTTGATGGGTCGAATGGCCTAATCCTGCTCCTGTCACTTATGAACTTATGAATAACCATATAACCATATATACCAATTACAGCACGGGATGGACAGGTTCAAATTTAACATTTCAATGAATGTGTTGGGCATGATAGCGATGGAGAGGGTGTAGAGGGGAGTGAGCAGACAGTGGCAGACTGCAGGGGCAAGGTCTGCTTTCCCTAGTGGAGGAGATTAAAAGGAGACAAGATTGAGGTACATACAAATATGAGGAGTATGGATGACTAGACTGCAGGAGACTTTTTCCCCTTGTTTAAGAAGGAACTGCAGATGCTGGAAAATCGAAGGTAGACAAAAGTGCTGGAGAAACTCAGCGGGTGCAGCAGCATCTATGGAGCAAAGTAAATAGGCAACGTTTCGGCCCGAAACCCTTCTTCAGACCCCTTTTTCCCCTTTGTGGGAAGTTCATAAAACTAGGATGTAGATATTGGGTAACGTGTAAGAGATTCAGAGGGGATTTGAGGGAGACTTTTTTTCATTCAGAGAGTGGTTACTACTTGAAATGCACTTCCTGCGAGAGTGGTGGAACATTGTTGGAACACATGCGACACGGTGGCGCAGTGGTAACGTTGCTGCCTCACAGCGTCGGGTGTGATCCTGACTACAGGTGCTGTCCGTACTGAGTTGATCTGCATGGGTTTTCTACGGGTGCTCCGGTTTCGGTCCACACTCCAAAGACGCGTGTAGTACAAAGATGGGTTTGTAAGTTAATTGGCTTTGGTAGAAATTGTAAAATTGTACCTAGTGTATAGGATAGTGCTGGCTCACGGGCATCGCTGGTCGGCATGGACTCGGTTGGCCGAAGGAAACTGTATTCTAAACTAAACTCAACTAATTTCATTTCATTTTCCTATCTGGGACATATGAAAAATAAAACACTCTTGACTCTTGACTCTAAAAAACTAAAAATGGATAGGAAAATATGCCGAGCGTATGGGCCAGGTGGGACTAGTGTAGCTGGGACATGTTGGCCAGCGTGGGCAAGTTGGGCCAAAGGGCCTGTTTCCACACTGTATCACTCTATGCCTTCTATGACTCTATGTTGCTGGCAGCTTTCAAGAGGTGTCGAGACGGGCACCTGAATCATCGAGATAATGAAGGGCAAGTGCTAAGTGTAGGAAAATGAAATTAGTATGGATGGGTGGTCGCTGGCTGGTTTGATGTAGTGAATGGAATGGCCTGTTACCCTAATGTGTGATTCAATGAGTTAAATCTAGAGCCATTGAGTAATATACAACACGGCAGCTTCCACCTCACAGTGACCTCAAGGGGGGTATGGAGGGGAAAGGGGTTATTGAGGGAGGTAGGGAGTGATTGGGGGTAGGGAGGGAGAGTGAAGAGGGGGGAGGGAGTGGGGGAGGGGAGGAGGAGAGGGGAAAGAAGACGGAGGGTGAAGAGTAGGGGGAGGGAGTGTTGGGGGATGAGGAGAAATGAGCCGCACCTACACAGTTGGGGGCTATGGGTGAGTGGTGGAATATTGCGTTAGGGGAACGGGTTGCATGGGGGAACGGGTGAGTGGTGGAATATTGCATTGGGGGAATGGGTGAGTGGTGGAATATTGCGTTGGGGGAATGGGTTGCGTTGGGGGAATGGGTGAGTGGTGGAATATTGCGTTGGGGGAACAGGGCCCAACAGGTCCCACTTGGTCTTGTATCGCACTAAATATTTTCTATCCATCAATTTGTCCAAATGTCCTCATCTGTTTCTTGTCGCCATGGCAAGGCCTCCAGCAAAATCTACAATGAGTCCTACCTGCTTCTCCCTTCTCCCATCTGGCAAGAGGTGCAGATGTGTGAAAACGCACACCTCCAGATTCAGGGACAGTTTCTTCCCAGCTGTTATCAGGCAAATGAACCGGTTCCACAACAGCTAAAGAGTGGTCCTGAGCTACCATCTACCTCATTGGACACCCTTGGACTATCTTTAATCGAACGTTAATGGACTTTATCTTATACTAATCGTTATTCCAACTATCCTGTATCTGTACACTCTAGACAGCTCGATTGTAATCTGCTGACAGGATTAAACTTAAACAAAAAGATTTTCACTGTACCTCGGTACATATGACAATAAACAAAACTAAACTAAACTAAAATGGCTTTTAAAGATTGGAAATGTAGCGGTCTCTACTGCTTCTTCTGTTCCACACTCTAACACCTTCAACCTAACTAGGTACATGGATAGGAACGGTCTAGAGAGATATGGGCCAAATGTGGGCAAAACTAGCTTAGATAGGGCATTTTGGTCAGTTGGGATTATATTCCCTTGTTATATCGGCAAAGTCACCCATCCCAACCTCACCAATCCTCTTCAGAAAACGGTCCAGTAAAAAAGGAGATATAAGAATGAAGAGAGTTGGACTTACAAAATAAGACTGGTAAAACGTTGATGCAGTGAGTTATTGGCAAATGCTGTTGGGATTCTATGGCACAAACTCTGATCTTGTTATAGCCATCCTGATCAAAATCACGAACAAGGCATGTAACTTTTCCTGGTTCCATTGTGCCACAGGGAGCGTAAAACCATTTCTTAAACAACCTGGAGAGAAAAATACATCGTCAATAGAAGTGTCTCAACCCAAAACGTCACCCATTCCTTCTATCCAGAGATGCTTTAGATGGTTCTTTAGTCAGAGGGTGGTGAATCTGTGGAATTATTTGCCACAGAAGGTCGTGGAGGCCAGGTTAATTGATATTTTAAAAGCAGAGATGGATAGATAAATTCTTGATTAGTATGGGTGTCAGGGGTTATGGGGAGAAGGCAAGAGAATGGGATTAGGAGGGAGGGATAGAGCAGCCATGGTTGAATGGCAGAGGAGACTTGATGGGCAAAATGGCCTAATTTTGTTCCTATCATTATGACTTTATGAACATGCTGAGGAGACATCTACCTACAATGAGCAATTTATTTGTCAGTATCAAACCCAAACGTTGTTACTTTCATTTAAGAAGCACCAGGCACCACAGTGGCGCAGCGGTAGAGTTGCTGCCTCACAGCGCCAGAGACCCGGGCTCGATCCTGACTACGGGTACTGTTTATATGGAGTTTGTACGTTCTCCCTGTGACCTTGTGGGTTTTGTCTGGGTGCTCCACTTTCCTCCCACACTCCAAAGACGTCCAGGTTTGTAGGTTAATTGGCTTCTGTGAATTATAAATAGTTCCTAGTGTGTAGGATAGTGCTAATGTACAGGGATCGCTGGTCGGCATGGACATGGTGGGTCGAAGTTTGGGCCTGTGTCCACGCTGTGTCCCTCAAGTCTAAAGTCCCGACCTGAAAAGTTGCCCGCCCATTCCCTCCACAGATGCTGCCTGACCAGCTGAGTTCATAAGTCACAGGTGCCATTCGGCCCATCGCTGGTAGTTCTTTCGGCACTTTGTGTTTTCATCAGGATTTCAACATCTGCAGTTTGTTGTGCCTCCCTGTCAAATGAAACTCTCTTGATCAGCTTCAGAGGCCAATGCAGACCGATGAGAAGTATTTGACTAAAGGTTGGCTTACTCATAAGACAAACGGTATTCTGTATCTGGTGTTGATGCCTCATCGATATTCCAGGAGCAGTTCATACGGTTTTTGTCATAAAACAAACAGGCCAGATTGCGAATCGAGGAAGACTGCTCACCTGCAACCAAGAAATGATTCAAAAATTATACGTTTTCAAAATAATTAATTGGTAGCAGCCGCAACCCCTGTCTGTGTGGAATTTGCACGTTCTCTCTGGGACTTCTGGGTGTTCCCATATTGCAAAGACTGATGGGCCAAATTGTCTTCTTCTGTAGTGTAAGGAAGTATGTATATAGACATATAATGTGAAGAAATATGTATATAGGAATGGGGCGGCATGATGGCACAGCGGTAGAGTTACTGCATTACAGCGCTTGCAACGTCGGAGACCCGGGTTCGACCCCGACTACGGGTGCTGTCTGTATGGAGTTTGTACGATCTCCCTGTGACCGCGTGGATTTTCTCCGAGATCTTCAGTTTCCCCCACATTCCAAAGATGTACAGGTTGGTAGGTTAATTGGCTTGGTAGTACAAATTGTCTCTCATGAGTGTAGGACAGTGTTAATTTGTGGGGATCGCAGGTCGGTGAGGACTCAGTGGTTTCTGCGCTGTATCTTTAAACTAAACTACACTAAACATATATTGTGAAATATGTATATAGATATGTAAGGAAGTATTGATACAGACATATAATGTCAGTAACTATTACATAAACACATAATGTGGGGAAATATGTACATAGATATATAATGTAAAGCAATATTAAGAAAGAACTGCAGATGCTGGTAAAATCGAAGGTAGACACAAAATGCTGGAGTAACTCAGCGGGTGAGGCAGCATCTATGGAGAGAAGGAATTGGCGACGTTTCAGGTCTCGACCCGAAACGTTGCCAATTCCTTCTCTTCATAGATGCTGCCTCACCCGCTGAGTTACTCCAGCATTTTGTGTCTACCGTAAGGAAATATTATATAGATATATAATATAATGAAATATTATCTAGACATGCAATATAAGGAATATGTACATATGTTTTTGTCTCAGATAAAGGATGTTCCTTTAGAAAGGAGATGAAGAGGAATATCTTTAGTTGGAGGGTGGTGAAGCTGTGGTGATAATATTTGGGAAGGTACATGAATAGGAAATGTTTAGATGGATATGCACCAACTGTGGGCAAATGGCACGAGGGGGAATATTGGTCAGCATGGATGAGTTGGGCTGAAGGGCCTGTTTCTGTGTTCTATGACCCTATGACTTTATAGTCCAACATCAAATGCTACCAGATAACGGCAGATTCATCGGCTCCTTCCATCATCATCATCATTGTTGAAAACATCAACGGGCACGTTGCCTTACAATGCCGTGCACGACAGTGATCGCAACTTCTACTGAAGTGTGGATGGCCATTGGCTCGCTAGGAGCTCATCCACCCTTTGACAGGTCTTGTTTTTTGTCCTGCTGGGGGTCCACAGCTCCCTCCTCACCTGGCAAACCAGGTGGGGAAGACGGTTTAGTCGCCGACTATCCGACCATGGAGCAGGTAGCACGGGATTACATGGTACCCATGGCGGTGGGAACTCCCCCCCCACTTGAGCTGTTAGACCTCCTTCCAAAGACCGAGGAAATATGAAAATATTTATTCTATTTCGCTGAGTCCAACATGCATTTGCAGTTACAGAGGGAAGAAAGAAATGTGGTCACATTGTACTTGGCTCTGAAGTTGTGGACAACACCATCTGTTGGCATGTGCTGGACATTCCTTGGTTCAGAAAGAAGTAGGTCAAATATGTTCATTGCAAATTTTCTTAGGAATACTGGCAAACGTCTAACTAAAAACCTCCGGAAATAAAACACATGCATAAAATATGTTTGTTATTATTTTGAAGGATGATGGCCAGTTTTCATTTACCATCTCTGAGTTTGCCTCAGTATCTGAGTTATTTTACTGGGCCTTTACTGCGGTTGGTCTGCTGTCACTTTTCAGACACATCGCAGACTTTCATCGCTGAAGAACCAGATGGGTTTGAAGGTCACCATTATTTATATTTCTGATATTATTAATTAATGCGGCAGACTGGTGGCACACAGTCCCAGGGCCAGCACGGTGGCGCAGCGTCTGAGACCCGGGTCCAGGGTTCGATCCTGACTGCGAGTGCACGTCTATACGCAGGTTGTACGTTCTCCCTGTGACCTGCGTGGGTTTTCTCCGAGATAGGCAATAGGCAATAGGTGCAGGAGTAGGCCATTCGGCCCTTTGAGTCAGCACCGCCATTCAATGTGATCATGGCTGATCATCCCCAATCAGTACCCCGTTCCTGCCTTCTCCCCATATCCCCTGGCTGCTATCTTTAAGAGCCCTATCTAGCTCTTTCTTGAAAGTATCCAGAGAACCGGCTTCCACCGCCCTCTGAGGCAGAGAATTCCACAGACTCACAACTCTCTGTGAGAAAAAGTGTTTCCTCATCTCTGTTCTAAATGGCTAACCCCTTATTCTTAAACTGTGGCCCCCTGGTTCTGGACTCCCCCAACATCAGGAACATGTTTCCTGCCTCTAGCATGTCCAATCTTTAATAATCTTATATGTTTCAATAAGATCGCCTCTCATCCTAAACTCCAGAGTAAACAAGCCCAGCCGTTCCATTCTCTCAGTGATGACAGTCCCGCCATCCAGCATCTTGTGTCCAGATCTTTGGTTTCCTCCCACACTCCAAAGATGTACAGGATGGTAGGTTAATTGGCTTGGTATAAATGTACATTGTCTCCAATGTGTGTAGGATAGTGTTAGTGCGCGGGGATCGCTGGATCTCTAAACTAAACTTAACTAAACTCCGGAGCACCCGGAGAAAACCCACACGGTCACAGTGGTGCCTCTGGTGCTGTATGGCAGCAAATCTACTGCTGCAAAACTGTACCACCCATCGCTGGGCAACCAAGTTCAAGCTCAAATGTATTTGTCACATACACCATAAGGTGCAGTGAAATTAATTTATCATGCAGCGTTACAATTAAAAAAGGACACAATATACAGCGTAATTCAACACAGACTTCCACCACAGCATTCTTCACTGTGGTGGAAGGCCAGGCAGTCCTGCTCCTCCTCCTCCTCCTCCTCCTCCTCCTCCTCCTCCTCCTCCTCCTCCTCCCTTGTTCACCCGTGGTCGGTGCTCTGACCCACGGGTGAACAATGATGACATAAACTATTACATCTTCATATATGTCAAATGTATGTCTCTGTTTTGTCCTGAACACTACATCTACCACTTCCTTCCTGACTGAATTTGGGAACTACCTCTAAGTTCAAGACTTTTTTGGACCTAGGAGGGGATTTCCAATATGTTTGCAAAATGATCTCAACATCCTTAAAATACATAGATCGTCAGAAGGCAGCACCTGCTTCTGCAAATGGGAAGCCCCACGTTATGTACCTGTGGTTATTGTTTCTTCACATCATCTGGGTTCCACCCTCCTGAGAGGTTGTGTGCCCTGCTGAGCTCCAGAGTCTTTCCCTGCCATTCACACGGCGCAAGACGGGAGAGTAATGGAGAACAAATCACTTCAACCGAGTCCGCACCGACCAGCGGTTCCCCACACATTAACACTGCCCTACATAAAATGCTGGAGAAACTCAGCGGGACAGGCAGCATCTCTGGAGGGAAGGAAAAGGTGATGTTTCTGGTCGGGACCCTTCTTCAGACTGAAGAAGCTAGACCTATCCATCAGAGCTATCCATGTTCTCCAGAGATGCTTCCTGTCCCGCTGAGTTACTCCAGCATCTTGTGTCTATCTTCGGGTTTAAACCAGCATCTGCAGGTTCTTCTTACACTACCCTACACACACTGGGTAGCAAAGTTGAAGCACTCAAAGAGTTTATAACCATCCAGGACTGAGGAACCCACCCGATTGGCACCACCTTCCACACTAAAACGTTTACTTCCTCCATTAACTGAACAAGATGGCTTCCAAGATGGCGCCCCACCCAGGAGACTATTTGCGTGCTGGCCACAGAAGCAGAGCTACAATCACATATTACAATCACTCCACACTCTTAAATTTATATTCCTATAGCAACATTTTTTACTTTAACTATTATTCCCTAATTGTGAATCTATACGCTGAAAATTAGCACTCAACAAAAGTTTTTCACTGCACCTGCAGATGCTGGTTTTTACTGAAGATAGACACAAAATGCCAGAGTAACTCAGCGGGACAGGTAGCATCTCTGGAGAACATGACAATAGACTAAACTGTAACCGTAACGTGGTTACAATTGTACTGTGTGCAAAATACACTGTATTTACACCCTCAGATTAGGTAAGAAGCACCTCCCAACTATTGATGCTAAGAGAAGCAATTTGGCATTTGGAAATGTTACTGCCTCCCCCACAATTAAAATGTGGATTATGGAAATGTCGGAGACCCTACATCTAGAAATAATTAGACTTGTCTTAATAGACAAACACGACCTTTTTGTTACAATATGGGCTCCATTCATTAACTATTTGAAGGGATAGATTGGCCCAGCACGAAAACCCAACTGAAGCTTGAACTCAGGATTAGATGAAAAGTTATACTTTATAATATAACCATATAACCATATAACAATTTCAGCACGGAAACAGGCCATCTCGACCCTTCTAGTCCGTGCCGAACACGTATTCTCCCCTAGTCCCATATACCTGCGCTCAGACCATAACCCTCCATTCCTTTCCCGTCCATATAACTATCCAATTTATTTTTAAATGATAAAAACGAACCTGCCTCCACCACCTTCACTGGAAGCTCATTCCACACAGCCACCACTCTCTGAGTAAAGAGGTTCCCCCTCAAGTTACCCCTAAACTTCTGCCCCTTAATTCTCAAGTCATGTCCCCTTGTTTGAATCTTCCCTACTCTCAGTGGGAAAAGCTTATCCACGTCAACTCTGTCTATCCCTCTCATCATTTTAAAGACCTCTATCAAGTCCCCCCTTAACCTTCTGCGCTCCAAAGAATAAAGCCCTAACTTGTTCAACCTTTCTCTGTAACTTAGTTGCTGAAACCCAGGCAACATGCTAGTAAATCTCCTCTGTACTCTCTCTATTTTGTTGACATCCTTCCTATAATTAGGCGACCAAAATTGTACCCCATACTCCAGAATTGGCCTCACCAATGCCTTGTACAATTTTAACATTACATCCCAACTTCTATACTCAAATAATCTACTAACCTATTTCCAATGACGTATTATAAGTAATTCATTTAACCTTTTCTGTTTTTTGATATTTGTAATTCTTTTTTCTCTCTTTCTCTCTCTTTCTATCTATATAAAAAAACACTAGAAGCAGAATCAATCAACAATTGAAAATTTTAATAATGTATGACTGATGTATATGAAAAGATTTGTTTACAATAATATGTAACTGTACTGTATAATATGTTTGCTTCTAATAAAAATATATTTAAAAAAAAGGAAATGTTACTGCCTGCACTATCTAAATTACATGATACTTCAACTTGGAAATGGAGTCATAGAGTCACAGTGATACAGCTTGGAAATGAGGCCTTCGGCCCAACTTGCCCACACTGGCCAACATGTCCCAGCTATATTAATCCCACCTGCCCGCGTTTGGCCTATATCCCTCCAAGCCTGTCCTATCCATGTACCTGTCCAACTGTTTCTTAAACGTTGCAATAGTCCCTGCCTCAACTACCTCCTCTGGCAGCTTGTTCCCTACATCCACCACCCTTTGTGTGAAAAAGATACCCTTCTGATTCCTATTAAATCTTTTCCCCTTCACCTTAAACCTATGTCCTCTGTTCCTCAATTCACCTACTCAGGGCAAGAGACTCTAGGCATCTACCTAATCTATTCCTCTCTAGTTATATCACCAGAATTGAATCACCAGTTTTACTACATTCAGCTGCGATTGGAGTATTGTGGGCAATTCTAACTGCCCCATTACAGGAAGGATGTGGAGGCTATGGAGAAGGTGCAGAGGAGGTTTATCAGAATGCTTCGGAGTAGTGTATAGGTTTGCAGATTAATTGGCTTGGTAAAATTGTAAATTATCCCTAGTGTGTATAGGATAGTGTTAGTGTGCGGGGATCGTTGGTCGGCACAGACACGGTGGGCCGAAGGGCCTGTTTCTGTGCTGTATCTCTAAACTAATCTAAACTTAATTTCTATCAATTTCCAGAATTGCCAGCTAAAAATCTCAGAGAAGGGAATCTGCTGCCTTATATATGATCACAGGCCCACCAGTATGGTTAATTCATAACCTTTTTGTTTAGTTTATTGTCACGTGTGCCGAGGTACAATGAAAAGCGTTTGTTGCGTGCTATCCAGTCAGCAGAAAGATTATATATGATTACAATCAAGCTGCCAACAGTGCACAGATAGAGGATAAAGGGAATATCAATCAGTGCCAGATAAAGTCCAGTAAAGTTTGATTAAGCGACTTTGAGTCCTTGAAAAGCGCTATACAAATAAAATGTATTATTATTATTATTATTAAAGATAGTCAAAGGGTCACCAAATGAGGTAGATGGGAGGTCAGGCCTACTCTCTAGTTGGTGAGAGGACTGTTCAGTTGCTTGATAACAGCTGGGAAGAAACTGCCCCTGAATCTGGAGGTGTGCGTTTTCACACTTCTGTACCTCTTGCCTGATAGGAGAGGGGAGAAGAGGGAGTGGCCGAGGTGAGACTTGTCCTTGATTATGCTGCTGGCCAACTAACCTAACCTAACCTAAACTAAACTAAACTAAACTAAACAAAACTTAAGGATGATTGTGCTTATGTATAGTAACATTTTTACCGAACAGTGTGCAAACATGGAGTATGTCTGTACCTCGGTACATGTGACCAAAGATCATAGAGGAGCAAGATAGACCACTCCTCGAAAAACGCGTAGTAGCACGTGTGTGATTGTCGACGCCATTTTATTGAGCATTTTTTTGGGCTTCCCCCACACTGTCATGGCGTCCTCATGTAAATCTTCACCTCACTGCTCCGCTATCAATTGTTCTAATCGTAAATCTAAACGACCAGACCTGTCATTCTTTAGGTTCCCCGATAAAAAAGAAAGGTGAGAAAATATTATTATTATTTTTTGTCGATATTCTGTGGTGAAAATGTTATTTTCTGTTCTCCCATCAATGGCCATTGGGAAACTAGGTTTGTCGGTACATTAGAAAGTTAGTAGACTTATTTTTAATAGATCTTTACTTACCACTATAATAAAGACAATTTTAACACTTATGCACGTTTTTGGTTTTGTTCTTTGGGTGCAATGGTGGGCCGGGGGGTTCGGCGGTGGCGGCCGCAATCAAAGGTACGAGAGGAGCTCTGCTCTATAATCTTTGGTCGGAATGGGACGGCTGCACGTTATAATGTGCTATCGTTCCACTCCCTCTCCCCCTTCTCCCTCTCCCCCCTTCTCCCTCTCCCCCCTTCTCCCTCTCTTCTCTCGATCTCTCTCTCTCTCCCTCTCTTCTCTCGATCTCTCTCTCTCTCCCTCTCTCCCTCTCTTCTCTCGATCTCCCTCCATTCCCTCTCTCCCTCCCTTCCCTCTCTCCTTCCCTTCCCTCTATCCCTCCCTTCCCTCTATCCCTCCCTTCCCTCTCTCCTTCCCTTCCCTCTCTCCCTCCCTTCCCTCTCTCCCTCCCTTACCTCTTCGTGAGAGTTGGCAGCTCTGCTATGCCTTGGGTCCAAAAGAGGATAGAAAGAAAATACTTAATGTGTGTTAAAGGGAAACTGCACAATACAATGCAAGGGAAACTACGCAAAGGAGGGGGCTGTTCCCGCTACAAGATACTCGAGGATCTTTGCTTTGGATCAAAGATTATAGAGGAGCTCTATAATCTTTGCTTTGGATCACATCGGGTGGCATACCGGAAGTCGCGTGTCGCTTAAAGAAATGGCGGCCGTGACGTTCCGTCACGTACTACAAGTCAGTCCATTGGATTTCGGAGGAGTGGTCTATCTTGCTCCTCTATGATCTTTGCATGTGACATTAAAGTACCGTTAAACCATTGAGCCATTTAGTGTTGGTAATGCTAGTAAATGCATGGATGAAGCGGTCAGTTTGTAAATTGTTTTTAGTAATAAAAATGAGCTATCCATCAATAATCTAGTGATTACCCTCAGTAATTTCTAGGGATGTAGTGGTCATACTGTTTGCAACTATTTACAGCCTCACTTCATATTAATTGTATTTATCTTAATCCATTTTATATATGTGGTTTATATAACCATATAACCATATAACCATATAACAATGACAGCACGGAAACAGGCCATCTCGGCCCTTCTAGTCCATGCCAAACACTTACTCTCACCTCGTCCCATCTACCTGCACTCAGACCATAACCCTCCATTGCTTTCCCATCCATATACCTATCCAATTTATTTTTAAATGATAAAATCGAACCTGCCTCCACCACTTCCACTGGAAGCTCATTCCACACAGCTACCACTCTCTGAGTAAAGAAGTTCTCCCTCATGTTACCCCTATACTTCTGTCCCTTAATTCTCAAATCAAAATATATTTATATTATATATTATATATATTCAAATTATATATTAGATTACTATTATGTCTCTTCCTGTATGAACGTAAAGACAGTACAAAAAATGTACCACAGCTAAATTATGGAATGTAGATAAACAAATTGACCAAGATGCCAAACAGAAATAATAAAAGGACATTCAAGCCCTAAACTACATTATATTTTCTTGCATAACTTTCCCCTCAAGCAGGTATTTGGCCTCATTTTGATTAATGGAACGAGCTGCCTGAGGAGGTATTTCAGGCAGGTACAATAACAACACTTAAAAGACATTTAACACAAAGCTGGGGGGCAGTGTTATCTGTGAGGAGGATGCTAGGATGCTGCAAGGTGACTTGGATAAGATGGGTGAGTGGGCAAATGCATGGCAGATGCAGTATAATGTGGATAAATTTGAGGTTATTTACTTTGGTGGCAAAAACAGGAAAGTAGACTATTATCTGAATGGTGGCAGATTAGGAAAGGGGGAGATGCAACGAGACCTGGGTGTCATGGTACACCAGTCATTGAAAGTAGGCATGCAGGTGCAGCAGGCAGTGAAGAAAGCGAATGGTATGTTAGCATTCATAGCAAAAGGATTTGAGTATAGGAGCAGGGAGGTTCTACTGCAGTTGTACAGGGTATTGGTGAGACTACACCTGGAGTATTGCGTACAGTTTTGGTCTCCTAATCTGAGGAAAGACATTCTTGCCATAGAGGGAGTACAGAGAAGGTTCACCAGACTGATTCCTGGGATGTCAGAACTTTCATATGAAGAAAGACTGGATAGACTCGGCTTGTACTCGCTAGAATTTAGAAGATTGAGGGGGGATCTTATAGAAACTTATAAAATTCTTAAGGGGTTGGACAGGCTAGATGCAGGAAGATTGTTCCCGATGTTGGGGAAGTCCAGAACAAGGGGTCACAGTTTAAGGATAAGGGGGAAATCTTTTAGGACCCAGATGAGGAAAACATTTTTCCCACAGAGAGTGGTGAATCTCTGGAATTCTCTGCCACAGAAGGTAGTTGAGGCCAGTTCATTGGCTATATTTAA
The DNA here is from genome assembly GCF_010909765.2 of Amblyraja radiata. Classification (NCBI taxonomy): domain Eukaryota; kingdom Metazoa; phylum Chordata; class Chondrichthyes; order Rajiformes; family Rajidae; genus Amblyraja; species Amblyraja radiata. The sequence continues at coordinate 99,176,456 of NC_045961.1, forward strand.
GAGGGAGTTAGATGTGGCCCTTGTGGCTAAAGGGATCAGGGGGTATGGAGAGAAGGCAGGTACAGGATACTGAGTTGGATGATCAGCCATGATCATATTGAATGGCTTGAAGGGCAGAATGGCCTACTCCTGCACCTATTTTCTATGTTTCTATTTTTCTATTTGGTCAGGTGCATGGATAGGAACGGCTTCGAGGGATATGGACCAAATGCGGGCAAGTGGGATTAGTGTAGATGGGCCATCCGGTCAGCATGGGCAAGTTGGGCCGAAGGGCCTGTTTCTGTGCATTATAACTCTATGTTTTTATGGTTTAGTTTAGTTTAGAGAGACAGCGCAGAAACAAGCCCATCAGCCCATTGAGTCCACACCGACCGGCAATCCCCGCATATTAACACTATCCTACACACACTAGGGACAATTTACATTGTATACCAAGCCAATTAACGTACAAACCTGCACGTCTTTGGAGTGTGGGAGGAAACTGAAGATCCCGGAGAAAACCCACGTAGTCACGGGGAGAACGTACAAACTCCGTACTGACAGTGCCCGTAGCTGGGATCGAACCTGAGTCTGTGCCGCTGAAAGTGCTGTAAGGCAGCAACTCTACCACTGTGCCACCATGCCATCGTTAAGATGACGGGAATGCAGAGTTGATCCTAATAAATGGTGGTTCATGCTTGGGGGGCTGATTGGTCTTTTCCTGTTCCTAATGTTCATTTTGTGATCTAATTCCAGAACCTCGGCTTCGGCGGCGGCACAGCGCTGGAGCGTTATCGTGGAGCGGGCGATGCCTTGCCTGGGTCGCCGCGCTGGAGCTCCGGTGAGCTGAGACCGCCGGGAACAACATCGCGGAGCTGCGGGACTGTGGAGCGGCCAGCTGCGGGCGGCGGCGCCGAACTTTACACCGGGAGCCTGGGATCTCGCGACGAGATCGCCAGTTGTGGAGCTCCATCCGGCGCGGCCTTGTCGGCTTCGGAAGCCGCGGCCTCCAGTACGGAGGCGGCCGTTCCAGGGTTCCCATGCCGCTGTGAGGACTCTCCCGATGCAGGAGCACCACCACCCGGCGAGAACGGCCAGGAACATCGGGCCTCCGTAGAGGCAACTGTGGAGGCCTCAATAGGCCCGACTGTGGGTGAACTGGGTTTGGGGACTGGACTTTGTGCCTTCCCTCATAATGGGAACCATTGTGGGGGGATGTTCTTTATGTTTAAGACTCTCATTGGTGTTATGTCTGTATTCTTTTTTTGTGTGCTGCAAAATGGCAAAAAGCATTTCACTTCATTACACCTCGGTGTATGTGAATGTGACTAATAAAAAACTTTGAATACTTTGAATAATTCTTGAAAAGGTTGAAATCTGCTTCCAGTACTGGATTGTGAACAGCTGAGGCCCTACCACTATTCACTATGATACCCCGCAAGTCACATACTACCAAGTTGTGAAAGAGTTATTTATTCTAATTTTCCTTATGTCCAATAACAATAACAAAAATTTTGTGTGCTTATAACTTGTTGGCCAACTTCCTGTGTTGGACCTTATCGAAAGCCTTCTGAAAATCCACAAATCACAGCTTCCTCTTATCTATTCCGGCACATCCTCAAAAACACCAGTACAGTCAACCCTGGAGTCATAGAGTCGTACAGTGTGAAAAGAAGCCTTTTGGCCCAATTTTCCCACGCCAATCATCATGCCCCATCTACACTAATCCCATCTGCCCGCATTTGGCCCTTCTCTCTCTAAACCTATCCTAGGCATGTAACTGTCCAAATGATTTTTAAACATTGTTCCAGTACCTGCCTCAATTACTTCCTCCGGCAGCTCGTTCCATATACATACTACCCAATGTGTAAAAAAATAGTTCCTCTGGTTCCCATTAAATCTTTGCCCCTTCACCTTAAACCTATGTCCTCTGGTTCTTGATTCCCCTACTCTGGGTAAAAGACAATGGGCAGTCACGGTGGCACAGCGGTAGAGTTGCTGCCTTACAGCAAAATTACGCGCCAGAGACCCGGGTTCGATCCCGACTACAGGTGCTGTCTGTATGGAGTTTGTACGCTCTCCCCGTGATCTGAGAGTCACTAATTTTCTCCGAGATCTTCGGTTTCCTCCCACACTCCAAATACGTACAGGTTTGTAGGTTAATTGGCTTGATAAAAATGTAAAATTGCCCAAGTTGGCGATATGCAGAGTACTGCCCTGCCGACTATTCAGAAGGTCCAGAAGGAATGTTCAATGCATTCACCCATATATTCCTGTAATAAGGGGTAGGCCATTTAGAACGGAGATTAGAATGGATTTAGAACGGAGATGAGGAAAAACATTTTCACCCAGAGAGTTGTGAATCTGTGGAATTCTCTGCCTCAGAAGGCAATGGAGGCCAATTCTCTGGATGCTTTCAAGAGAGAGTTCTTAAAGATAGGGGAGTCAGGGGATATGGGGAGAAGGCAGGAATGAGGTACTGATTGTGGATGATCAGCCATGATCACAATGAATGGCGGTGTTGGCCCGAAGGGCCGAATGGCCTACTCCTGCACCTATTTTCTATTGTCTATTGTCATAGGGCGGCACGGTGGCGCAGCTGTGAGTTCGCTGCCTTGCAACGCTTATAGTGCCGGAGAACCGGGTTCGATCCCGACTGCAGGCACTGTCTGTACGGAGTTTATATCTTCTCCCCGTGACTTGCGTGGGTGTTCTCCGGGATCTCCGGTTTCCTCAGAGGAGTTGGCGGGGGTACTTTTTAAATTTTTCAGTGCCCTTTATGTGGCAACTATTTGCATACCCTGGGTATGCAAGCAAATAATTTCACTGTGCCTTTTCACATGTGATGACAAGGTAAAGTAGTCCAAGTCGGTATCCCAGACTTGTGTACCATCAATGTGGTCGACCACCTTACACTCTTATACTTAATATGATTGTGGCTAACGTATAGCAGGATTGTCACTGAACTGTAGGCAATTCTGTAAATAATTTCACTGCTGCTTCAGTACACATGACAATAAAGTACCATAGTACCAAAGTACAATTTTTAGTGTGTTTTTGTGTGTTCTTTTTCATTGTACCGCTGATGGCAAATTCATTTCACTTGCGCTTTATGTGCGATGTGGCGAATAACACTAATTGTTGATTGTTGATTGTTGTAGAACCATTCTTCACGGAAAACATTACGTATGAAAAGAGATATCATTACCAGTTTCAGACGATTACAGACAAATTGGATTGCACATTATCCTTAGATTATAACATAGAAACATAGAAAGTAGGTGCAGGAGTAGGCCATTCCGCCCTTTGAGCCTGCACCGCCATTCAATATGATCATGGCTGATCATCCAGAATCAGTACCCTGTTCCTGTTTTCTCCCCATATCCCTTGATTCCATTCACCCCCCAGATCTATATCTAATTCTCTTGAATATTATCAGACATTCATGAGTTGAAATTACTCACCCATTCCCTCTGGAGTAGTAGAGGAAAACCCATTGAAGGTGATAATCCATATCATTCCCACTTGTAGGAAAGGGGAATGAGCAACATGTCTCCATGCCACCAAACTCATGTGAAATGGTAGTCCCAGGTTAACCTATGGAGAAAGTGTGCAGGGATTAGAATACCTTGCGATAACCTGTTTGCTTAACCTTTTAAGGTCCGGCATCTAGTTTTATTCCCTTTGATCATTCACTGAGTTTGATTTAATGCCTTTTGCATCTAGAGATGGCATTAATATATGGCTGGAACGTCATACGAAGGTCAAGAATCCTGAATATTACGATTTCATAATGTACAAAATGTTACTTATGCAGGTTCACCGCCCGATTTTCCGGCTCCCTTGGTTCCAGGTCAGCAGCATAATCAAGGACAAGTCGCACCCCGGCCACTCCCTTTTCTCCCCTCTCCCATCAGGCTAAAAGCTTTAGAAGTGTGAAAACGCACACCTCCAGATTCAGGGACAGTTTCTTCCCAGCTGTTATCAGGCAACAGAACCATCCTACCACAACCAGAGAGCAGTGCTGGACTACTATCTACCTCATTGGTGACCTTCAGACTATCCTTGATCAGAATTTGCTGGCTTTACCTTGCACCAAACGTTATTCCTTAATCATGGTACACAAAAATGCTGGAGAAACTCAGCAGGTGCAGCAGCATCTATGGAGCGAAGGAAATAGGCAACGTTTCGGTGTCCCGAAACGTTGCCTATTTCCTTCGCTCCATAGATGCTGCTGCACCCGCTGAGTTTCTCCAGCATTTTTGTGTACCTTCGATTTTCCAGCATCTGCAGTTCCTTCTTGAACAAAATTCCTTTATAATGTATCTGAATACTTGATTGTAATCATGTATTATCTGACTGCTGACTGGATAGCAAGCAACAAAAGCTTTTCACTGTATCTCGGTACACGTGACAATAAACTAAACTGAACTAAACAGAGCTTTGCTAGATCATCCATTGTGAGTGGAAACAGGCCCTTCTGCCCACTGAGTCCATGCCGACCAGCGATCGCCACTTCACTAACATTAAGCTACACACTAAGGGCAATTCACAATTAACAGAAGCCATTCACCCAACAAACCTGTACATCTTTGGAGCATGGGAGGAAACCGGAGCACCCGGAAGAAACCCACACGGTCACGGGGAGATCGTACAAACTCAGTACAGGCAGCACCCGTGGTCAGTATCGAACCCGGGTCTCCGGCGCTGTAAGGCAGGAACTCTACCGCTGCGCCACTGTGCACTGTAAAAATAGCAAGTGATGCGGTGGCCACAGGAGTGCTTCCACTATACAACCAAGCTTTGCCAAGTAATGTTTGGTGAATTGATAATGCCATTTTGAACTTCGTTGTAAGGAGCAACCATTTTGCAAATTGTGCTTTATGGGGAATGCCCTCTCTCAGGGCTTTCTGATGGTGTTTTTTTTTACAAAAGTTGTAAACTTTTGGGTGCTTCTGAGTCCATGAGGGCGTCATGGTGGCGCAGTAATAGAGTTGCTGCCTTACAGCGCCAGCGACCCAGGTTCCATCCTGACTACAGGTTTTTGTCTGTACAGAGTTTGTACGTTCTCCCCATGACCTGCGTGGGTTTTCCCCGAGATCACCGGTTTCCTCCCACACTCCAAAGACGTGCAGGTTTATAGATTAATTTGCTTGGTATAAGTGTAAATTGTCCCTTGTGTGTGACTTGATTTGAAGTCTTATCAAGTTTAAAATGACATTAATGCTTTACATATAATGTTTAAAAGACCAAGGATAGTGTTAAAGCCAAGGAAGAGACATAAACTGGCCTGAAGAAGTGGCTAACCAGAGGACTGGGAGAAATTTAGAACTCAGCAGAGGCGGACAAAGGGGTTAATTAAGTGGGGAAACTAAGAGCACGAAAGAAAGCTTGTGGGGAATATTAAAACTGACTGTAAAAGTTTATTTAGATATGTAAAAAGGAAAAGATTAGTGAAGACAAATGTAGGTCCCTTACAGTCAGAGACAGGTGAATTTATAATGGAAAACAAGGAAATGGCAGGACAGTTAAACAAGTACTTTGGTTCTGTCTTCACTAAGGAAGACACAATATCCCAGAAATACAAGGGGACCGAGGATCTAGTGGTGTGGAGAAACTGAAGGGAACCCACATTAGTAAGAAAATGGTGTTAGGTAAACTGATGAGACTGAAGGCAGATAGATCCGTAGTGTCTGATGGTCTGCATCCCACAGTACATAAGAAGGTGGACCTAGAAATCATGGATGCATTGGTGATTATTTTCCAATGTTCTCTTGATTCTGGATCAGTTCGTGGACTGGTGGGTAGCAAATGTAACTGTATTTTTTAAGAAAGGAGGGAGAGAAAAATTGAATTGAATTGAATTGAATACCTTTATTGTCATTCAGACCTTATGGTCTGAACGTAAATTATAGACCAGTTAGCCTTACATCGGTAGTAGGGAAGATAGAAACATAGAACATAGAAAATAGGTGCAGGAGTAGGCCATTCGGCCCTTCGAGCCTGCACCGCCATTCAATATGATCATGGCTGATCATCCAACTCGGTATCCTGTACCTGCCTTCTCTCCATACCCCCTGATCCCTTTAGCCACAAGGGCCACATCTAACTCCCTCTTAAATATAGCCAATGAACTGGCCTCAACCACCTTCTGTGGTAGAGAATTCCAGAGATTCACCAATCTCCATATGAAAAATGTTTTTCTCATCTCGGTCCTAAACGATTTCCCTTTTATTGTTAAACTGTGACCCCTTGTTCTGGACTTCCCCAACATCGGGAACAATCTTCCTGCATCTAGCCTGTCCAACCCCTTAAGAAATTTGTAAGTTTCTATAAGATCCCCCCTCAATCATCTAAATTCTAGCGAGCACAAGCCGAGTCTATCCAGTCTTTCTTCATATGAAAGTCCTGACATCCCAGTAATCAGTCTGGTGAACCTTCTCTGTACTCCCTCTGTGGCAAGAATGTCTTTCCTCAGATTAGGAGACCAAAACAGTACGCAATACTCCAGGTGTGGTCTCACCAAGACCCTGTACAACTGCAGTAGAACCTCCCTGCTCCTATACTCAAGTCCTTTTGCTATGAATACTAACATACCATTCGCTTTCTTCACTGCCTGCTGCACCTGCATGCCTACTTTCAATGACTGTTGTACCATGACACCCAGGTCTCGTTGCATCTCCCCTTTTCCTAATCGGCCACCATTCAGGTAATAGTCTACTTTCCTGTTTTAGCCATCAAAGTGGATAACCTCACTTTTATCCACATTTTACTTCGGAGTCACGTGAGTGATTCCGTGAAGAACCCGTTCAGCACGCATGCGCGGCATTATGTCCAGCAGAGCAACAGCGGCACAGCGGGAGTCAGGCGCTCCCGCTATGGAGGTGAAAGAACGGACCGTCAGGTAAGCTGACGTCGGCTTTTTCTTTCACAGGGAGCCTTCTACTGTCCGGCAGAGAAGAAAGGCTCTACAACAAACCTGTCCCCCGCTCGACACCACGGAGGAGCGTTCCATCTGGGGGGGGGCAGCATCAAGGCGGAGGACCGCTTATCTGGCGCTCCGCTATCCCAACACTGTGCCGAGCCCAGCCCCGCTAGCGCCTAAGCAGCGGGCTGGAAGTAACGCCACGGAGGCGTCCGGCCGGTGGCTCCGACTTATCGGACGGGACGTCTTTCCACCCGCCCGGGGGGAAAGACAGCCGCCTGAACAGACCTGCCCCCGCTCGACTCCACGGAGGAGCGTTCCATCTCGCGGGGGCAGCAACAAGGCGGTAGGACCGCTTACCGGGCGGTCCGCTATACCCCGACACCGCGCCGAGCCCAGCCCGCTAGCGCCTGAGCAGCGGGCTGGATGTAAAGCCAAGGAAGAGGCGTCCGGCCGGTGGCTCCGACTTATCGGATGGGGACGTCTCTCCACCCAGGCGGGGGAGAGACAACCGCTTGATCCGCATGGAGCGGCTCTTGGAGCAGGAGCTCCAGCGAGTTGCACCCCAGGAGGGGCGCTCTCACAGAGGGGGGTCAGGCACTTTCTCCACAGTGCCTTGTGCACTATCCATTGCTTCCTCCTTTCCAGAGGATAGCTTTGGTGACCAGGACTGGGCTGGTCAAGAACAGAGGCAATGGCTGAAGATCTCGGGAGTATGCAAGGGGTGCAGGAACAGGAAGAGCTGCTAGGTGTGGTGGACAGCTACGTGGAAACCCCACGTGCAGGAGGCCGTTAAAAGCCTGACGACAGCCATCACGTCGTCTTTTCCTCGTTCCATGGACAAATACGGAGATGACCACAACCTTCGTAAACAAGTCATAAGACCTGCCATAAAATCCTACATTGCGGGGTTGTGCATACCCCAGCCACTGAGCCAGACCCACTGCTCTTTGGCAAAAACCTCACAAAGCATATGAAGGACATGCAAGAGGTTTTACAAAACTTTCGGCTCATGAGGGCAGGGCCGGGACGAGTAACCAAAAACAGTAATTCCTACGCAGCAGCACCCCATCGCGTCCATCAGTCAACGTCTACCATATTGGATTGATGAAAGCTCGGGGTCCGCATTCTATCACCGAAAGTCTTCTTTAGACCAGGGCCCAGAGCGGACCCCATGGAAAATGTGCCACCCCCCAACGTCACCGCCACGTCAGACGACGTGCAACACTCGTTGGTCCGGCAGGAAACAGAAGAATACCCATAACCATGGAGGTAGGTGGGTCTGGTTCCTACCAGTATATAGAGTAATACTAACACATGGGAGTCTATCACAAGTGATCAGTATATATTCAATGGCATTAGTGAATACAAATATAATTCATACTAGAAAAATTGCCACCAGGTCAACATTCACCCCAGAGAGTATTTTTCCCCCTCTCCGTTAAAGAAACAAGAGGGACAAGCTGAACTGGTGAGAATAATTACAAAGGGTATCATGGGAAAACCTGAACCCTTGCAATTCGTATCAAATATATTCACTAAACCCAAAAAAGATGGTGGATGTCGCATCATCATTGACTTAACTTCACTAAATATGTTTGTTAAGTATATACATTTCAAAATGGAACCGGTTGTTACTGCCAAACAACTAAATTCCAAAGGATACTTCATGGCAAGCATTCATCTTAAAGATGTTTACTATTTAGTACCATTCACAAGGATCATCGCAGATACCTGAAATTTACCTGGATGGGGCAGCTATAGCAGTTTAAAGCATTACCCAATGGGTTCACATCAGCCCAAGAGTGTCACTAAGACACTAAAACCAGCTCTGGCAATATTCAGAAGACAAAAACATATTGTCATGGCATATCTTGATGATATCCTAAATGGTAGGCAAGACCATGAATTTGACTATGTTAGCTGTTCAGCTACCAAACTGTTATTCGAAACCCTGGGGTTGTCTTACATCCAGATAAATCTAAGTTGAAGCCAACCTCTATCATGGACTACTTGGGCTTCACAATTAATTCAGTCTACGTGACTGTAACATTGCCAAGAGACAACATAGTTGAATTGGCACAATCATGCAACAATTTAATGGTCAACAAACTACCAACTACTCGACAAGTAACAGAGTAATTGGAAAAATGGTAGCAGCATTTCCGGCTACATAATTCGGACCTTTGTACCAAAAATGACATACAGGTTATTATGATCGTTTCATGAAGTTACCCACTGAAGTAGTATCAGAACTACAGTGGTGGGCAAAAAACGTTTGACATAGTTTCAGCCTATTATCATCACTAACCCTACGTCAGTTATCCAAACAGATGCCAGTGCTCAAGACTGGGGAGCAACTAACTCTATATCCAGCACAAGTAGTAGATGGACTAACCCAGAATCATCATTACCACTTACACTGGGCATTAATTATCTAGAGATGTTGGGTGACTTTTATGGTTTAAAAGCATATGCATAAATATGCATCACTTGCATGTACGGTTATAAATAGATAATACTACGGTGGTGGCCTACATTAACCATATGGGCGGCATAAAATCGGTATCATGCGACAAGTTGGTCAACACAATTTGGCAATGGTATGTCCAAAGACATATTTGGCTATCAGTAACTTACCTGCCAGGTAAGCTAAATACAGTGGCAGACACCAGGTCACGTAAATTTAATGACAACATCGAATGGATGTTAAAACCCCAAAATGTTTTTCACAAAAGTTATCAAGCAATATGGCACGCCAGATATCGATTTATTTGCATCGAGGCTAAATCACCAGGTACCTATGTAAGTCGCTTGGGAACCAGACCCTGAGGCAGCAGCGGTAGATGCGTTCGCGCTGGATTGGGGAAATTCTTCTTCTATGCATTTCCTCCCTTCTGCCTCATCAGTCGGGGACTACGCACAGTACAAATGGACTCTGCTTCAGGTATTTTGATAGTACCCGACTGGCCTACACAGCCATGGTTCCCAATACTCCATGACATGGTTGTTGAAACTCCGATGGTATTCCCCAGTGACCCAGAGTTGTTAACACCCAGTGTCGGGCACAAGCCACTCGTGCCATGAAAAAATCAAACTCCTGGGTTGTAGATTCTGCACAAACCACTTCTGGGACTGGGATTATCATAACAAACCGTCGACACCATGTCAGCATCCCTCCGAACATCCACTAAAAAACAGCACTTGTCCAGCATCAAAAAATGGGAGAAGTACTGCTTGGATACAGGGACCACCTACTCAACCGCTACAATTACCAACGTACTGGAATTCCTGGCGAACCTTCACCACGATAAAGGACTCAGCTACAGAGCCATCAACACAGCTAGAATTGCCCTGTCTGTCTATTTAAAACCAGCTCCAGGACAACAGGCCATGGGGTCCCACCAGCTGGTGGTCAAACTAATGAAGGGTATTTACAACTCTAACCCCCTAGATCAAGGTACACCCATATATGGGATGTCAGTGTGGTCCTGACATACCTCAGGGGATGGCCACCAGCCAGATCCCTCAACCTGGAACCATCCATGCTCAAAACACTCATGTTGATGGCACTTGTAGCTGCACAGAGGGTTCAGTCACTACACCTATTGCGACTGGACACCATGCTCACAGCTCCAGACCAGATCTCTGTCGTTATCCAGGGAATGATCAAACAGAGCAGACCAGGAACACCTAATCCAGTCGTGGAATTCCGGGCTTACCCGCCAGAAACACGGTTATGTGCCATGACCCTATTATCCTACATAGACACAACCAAAATATTCGAGGGAGATGAAAAGCCTTGTGGGTCAGTCATAAAAAACCTTATGGTCGGGTGACGAGCCATTTCGAGATGGCTCAAGCAGGTGCTAAAAGCTGCTGGGTTAAAAACTAACATGTACAAATTTCATTCCACCAGGGCAGCATCCACGTCGACGGCTAAAAAAATGGACGTGCCTATAAATCACATCCTGGCTACAGCAGGATGGTGGGGGGGAAAGACCGTTCAGAAATTTTATAATAAGCCGTTGGCAAAACCTGTTTTATTTGCAGGAAAGATTTTACAGACTGCAAATATTTAATTTAAGCCCAGGGGAGCAATTTAATTTCTTTGTTGTTATTGTTAAAATACCATTGTGTTTTTCTGCAAACAGATTCATTGGTTGGTTACGATAACACACTTCCTCCCTCAAAGACTTCGGCAGTGATGTAGTAATAACTGTTACACGGTTTGAAATCACAGAGCTTTGAAATCTTCACGGAATCACTCACGTGACTCCGAAGTAAAATAGTAAGTTTAAACGAGAATTTACCAGTTTGAAGTTTGATCTGTATTTTATGAGGAGTTACGATGAGGGATTACGTGCCCTCCGCTCCCACCCTCAATAATATGGGTCAAATTCATAAACTGATGTCTCCTTATCTTTACTATGTTTACTTCAATAACTGTGTCTATCTGTGATTCCACACCACTGCTTTGAAGTATGCCGCGCATGCGTGCTGAACGGGTTCTTCACGTAATCCCTCATCGTAACTCCTCATAAAATACAGATCAAACTTCAAACTGGTAAGTTCTCGTTTAATCTTACTATTATACTGCATCTGCCATGCATTTGCCCACTCACCCAGCCTATCCAAGTCATATTGCAGCCTCCTAGCATCCTCCTCACAGCTAACACTGCCCCCCAGCTTCGTGTCATCCACAAACTTGGAGATGTTGCATTCAATTCCCTCGTCCAAATCATTAATATTTGGATGCTGGAGTCAATTAGTAAAGATGTTATAGCAGCGCATTTAGAAAGCACTGATGGGATCAGTCAAAATCAGCATGGACTTATGAAGGGGAAATCATGCTTGACTAATCTTTTGGAATTTTTTGAGGCTGTAAGAGGTACAATGGATAAGGGAGAGGTGGATGTGGTGTATCTGGACTTTCAAAAAGCCTCTAACAAGATCCCACACACGAGATTAGTATGCAAAATTAGAGCACATGGTATTGGGGGTAGGGTATTGACATGGATAGAGAACTGGTTGGCAGACAGGAAACAAAGGATAGGAATTAACGGGTCCTTTTTAGAATGGCAGGCAGTGACTAGTGGGGTGCCGCAAGGTTCAGTGCTGGGACCCCAGTTGTTTACAATATATATTAATGATTTCGACAAGGGAATTAAATGTAATATCTCTAAGTTTGTGGAAGACACAAAGGTAAGTAGCAGTGTGAGCTGCGAGGAGGATGCTATGAGGCTGTACGGTGACTTGGATAGCACGACTTGGAAATTGCTATCACAATATGGAGGGAACCGGGGGACAGGGTGGACACAATATTTTGGCGGCCGCGCACTCATTCGCACACTCACACACATGCGCAAGGCTTCAGAGGCTCAATCTAGCGCTAAATGCAGCTCAACTCTGCCTGTCTCGCTGGGTTAACCTACAGCCCTGCCTGGACTGACGGGACACCAGCGCTGCTTCTCCGTGCTGGCTGTAAACCTGGGCCATATTTCCCGTAAGCCCAGGCAGGTCTGTAGGTTAACCTGGCGGGACAGGCAGAGTTGAGCTGGATTTAGCGCTGCTTCTCTGCGCTGGCTGTGGGCCTGGGGGCACCACGCCCATCTGACTCCCGACATCTCTGGCCACCCGTGGGGGTGGGGGGGGGGGGGGGCACGGGTGGGGACGGGACAGCGTCGGAGAGCCGGGATGGATCCTGGCTGCGGATGAGGCGAGGTCTGTGCCGAAAGTGTTTTCGCACATCTCCCTCCTCCAATCACCACAATCTATCCTCAGTCCCACCCCCTCCCCAACTCCTCCCTCCTCCAATCATCGCGCTGAATCATCATGTCCCGCCCCCATTGCTTGCTGACCGACGTCTCTATCGTCCAATCGGCGCCCTCGATCAGCAGTCCAACCCCCACTGTCTCGCGGAAAGCGGAGATTTCACCGGGTTTTAAAATCCGGATTTAAAAAATGGGGGGAGGTCCCCACCTCTCAAAACATGGGAGGGGACGTGTCCCCCCTGGCCCCCCCTGGATTTCCGCCCCTGTTGGATAGGTTGGGTGAGTGGGCAAATGCATGGCAGATGCTGTATAATGTGAAAAAATGTAAAGGTTATCCACTTTGGTGGCAAGAACAGGAAGGCAGATTATTATCTGAATGGTGTCAGATTAGGAGAAGGGGGGGGGTGCAACAAGACCTGGGTGTGCATGTAGTACATCAGTCACTGAAAGTAAGCATGTAGGTTTAGCAGGCAGTGAAGAAAGCCAATGGCATGTTGTCCTTCATTGCAAGAGGATTTGAGTTTAGGATTAAGGAGTTCCTACTGCAGTCGTACAGGGCCCTGGTGAGACTGCACCTGGAGTATTGAGTGCAATTTTGGTCTCCTAATTTAAGGAAAGACATTATTGCTATTGAGGGAGTGCACCGTAAGTTCACCAGATCAATTCCCGGGATGGAGGGACTGACGTATGATGATAGAATGGGTCAACTGAGCTTGTATTCGCTGGAATTTGGAAGTATACCTACGTCAGACTGGTGTTGTGAGACAGCAGCTCTATTGTGGCATCACTGTGCCACCACTATTAGGCTGAGTTAAATTAGTATTAGAAAAATAACATAAAAACCAAAAACAGCAATAGCAACACAATAAAACAGCACCGTTAATATCTCAGCGGGTCAGGCAGCATCTGTGGAGGAAATGGTTTGGTGACTGATTGAAGAATGGTCTGCACGTCCGATCAGCAGAGAAGGTTAGTGGCTGCAACCTTCCCTCCATTGATGAACTGTACACTTCAAGGGCCAGGAAGCGAGCGGGCAAGATCATCTCTGACCCCTCTCACCCTGGCCACAAACTCTTTGAATCACTTCCCTCTGGAAGGCAACTCTGGACTGTCAAAGCTGCCACAGCCAGACATACAAACAGTTTTTATCCATGAGTAGTTGCTCTACTCAACAGCCAAAAATCTGTAGCCTCCCTTTGATCTGGTATTTTGTTGAATCACATGCTTGATCAATAGTGTTTTATCATTAATATACAAACATAGAAACATAGAAAATAGGTGCAGGAGGAGGCCATATAACCATATAACAATTACAGCACGGAAACAGGCCATCTCGGCCCTACAAGTCCGTGCCGAACATCTTTTTTCCCTTAGTCCCACCTGCCTGCACTCATACCATAACCCTCCATTCCCTTCTCACCCATATGCCTATCCAATTTACTTTTAAATGATACCAACGAACCTGCCTCCACCACTTCCACTGGAAGCTCATTCCACACCGCTACCACTCTCTGAGTAAAGAAGTTCCCCCTCATGTTACCCCTAAATTTCTGTCCCTTAATTCTGAAGTCATGTCCTCTTGTTTGAATCTTCCCTATTCTCAAAGGGAAAAGCTGATCCACATCAACTCTGTCTATCCCTCTCATCATTTTAAAGACCTCTATCAAGTACCCCCTTAACCTTCTGCGCTCCAGAGAATAAATACCTAACTTATTCAACCTTTCTCTGTAACTTAGTTGTTGAAACCCAGGCAACATTCTAGTAAATCTCCTCTGTACTCTCTCTATTTTGTTGACATCCTTCCTATAATTGGGCGATCAAAATTGTACACCATACTCCAGATTTGGTCTCACCAATGCCTTGTACAATTTTAACATTACATCCCAGCTTCTATACTCAATGCTCTGATTTATAAAGGCTAGCATACCAAAAGCTTTCTTTACCACCCTATCTATATGAGATTCCACCTTCAAGGAACTATGCACGGTTATTCCCAGATCCCTCTGTTCAACTGTATTCTTCAATTCCCTACCATTTACCATGTACGTCCTATTTTGATTTGTCCTGCCAAGGTGTAGCACCTCACATTTATCAGCATTAAACTCCATCTGCCAGCTTTCAGCCCATTCTTCCAAATGGCCTAAATCACTCTGTAGACTTTGGAAATCCTCTTCGGGTCCTTTTCACAATGGCAGGCAGTGACTAGTGGGGTACCGCAAGGCTCAGTGCTGGGACCCCAGCTATTTACAATATATATTAATGATCTGGATGAGGGAATTGAAGGCAATATCTCCAAGTTTGCGGATGACACTAAGCTGGGGGGCAGTGTTAGCTGTGAGGAGGATGCTAGGAGACTGCAAGGTGACTTGGATAGGCTGGGTGAGTGGGCAAATGTTTGGCAGATGCAGTATAATGTGGATAAATGTGAGGTTATCCATTTTGGTGGCAAAAACAGGAAAGCAGACTATTATCTAAATGGTGGCCGACTAGGAAAAGGGGAGATGCAGCGAGACCTGGGTGTCATGGTACACCAGTCATTGAAAGTGGGCATGCAGGTGCAGCAGGCAGTTAAGAAAGCGAATGGTATGTTAGCTTTCATAGCAAAAGGATTTGAGTATAGGAGCAGGGAGGTTCTACTGCAGTTGTACAGGGTCTTGGTGAGACCACACCTGGATTATTGCGTACAGTTTTGGTCTCCAAATCTGAGGAAGGACATTATTGCCATAGAGGGAGTGCAGAGAAGGTTCACCAGACTGATTCCTGGGATGTCAGGACTGTCTTATGAAGAAAGACTGGATAGACTTGGTTTATACTCTCTAGAATTTAGGAGATTGAGAGGGGATCTTATAGAAACTTACAAAATTCTTAAGGGGTTGGACAGGCTAGATGCAGGAAGATTGCTCCCGATGTTGGGGAAGTCCAGGACAAGGGGTCACAGCTTGAGGATAAGGGGGAAATCCTTTAAAACCGAGATGAGAAGAATTTTTTTCACACAGAGAGTGGTGAATCTCTGGAACTCCCTGCCACAGAGGGTAGTCGAGGCCAGTTCATTGGCTATATTTAAGAGGGAGTTAGATGTGGCCCTTGTGGCTAAGGGGATCAGAGGGTATGGAGAGAAGGCAGGTACGGGATACTGAGTTGGATGATCAGCCATGATCATATTGAATGGCGGTGCAGGCTCGAAGGGCCGATTGGCCTACTCCTGCACCTAATTTCTATGTTTCTATGTTTCATTATCCACAACACCCCCTATCTTGGTATCATCTGCATACTTACTAATCCAATTTACCACACCTTCATCCAGATCATTGATGTACATGACAAACAACAAAGGACCCAACACCGATCCCTGAGGCACTCCACTAGTCACCTGCCTCCAACCTGACAAACAACCATCCACCATTACCCTCTGGCTTCTCCCATTCAGCCACTGTTGAATCCATCTTGCTACTCCTGCATTTATACCCAACAGTTGAACATTCTTAACCAACCTTCCATGAGGAACCTTGTCAAAGGCCTTACTAAAGTCCATATAGACAACATCCACTGCTTTACCCTCGTCAATTTCCCCAGTAACCTCTTCAAAAAATTCAAGAAGATTAGTCAAACATGACTTTCCAGGCACAAGTCCATGCTGACTGTTCCTAATCAGACCCTGTTTATCCAGATGCTTATATATATTATCTCTAAGTATCTTTTCCATTAATTTGCCCACCACTGACGTCAAACTAACAGGCCTATAATTGCTCGATTTACTCTTTGAACCCTTTTTAAACAATGGAACAACATGCGCAGTACGCCAATCCTCGGGGACTATTCCCGTTTCTAATGACATTTGAAATATTTCTGTCATAGCCCTTCGAGCCAGCACCGCCATTCATTGTGATCATGGCTGATCGTCCCCTACCAATAACCCGTGCCTGCCTTCTCCCCATATCCCTTGACTCCACTAGCCCCTAGAGCTCTATCTAACTCTCTCTTAAATCCATCCAGTGATTTGGCCTCCACTGCCCTCTGTGGCAGGGAATTCCATAAATTCACAACTCTCTGGGTGAAAAAGTTTTTTCTCACCTCAGTCTTACATGACCTCCCCTTTATTCTAAGACTGTGGCTCCTGGTTCTGGACTCGTCCAACATTGGGAACATTTTTCTTGCATCTAGCAGGACAGGCAATGTCTTATTATTATTATTAATGTTTAGTGTTTTTTGAGTCATTCGTAACTGTCACTGTATGTCATGTTGTTACTTGTGGGCGGAGCACCAAGGCAAATTCCTTGTATGTGAATACTTGGCCAATAAACTTACTTACTTACTTACTTAAACTCGAAATGTTACCTGTGTGTTCCATCTACAGATAGACGCAAAGTGCTGGAGTAACTGAGCTGGTCAGGCAGCATCTCTGGAGAACGTGGATAGGTAACGTTTTGGGTTGGGACCCTGCTACAAATGCAGCCTGACCAGCAGAGTTACTCCAGCTTTTTCATCATCACTCTCTCCACTTCACGCCAGAGAGTGCCGTGCAATTCCAGCGATGAAAGGCAGATCACAAATACAATCGAGGTTGACAACAAGAGTTTACTCCGAGTGAAAACCAAAACGAATCGCAATCTTTTCTGACTTAGATGTTTTTATTCAGAAGTGTGCAGGGAGGAACTACTGCTGCGGGTTTAAGTCAAAGATAGACACAAAATGCCGAGTAAGTCAGCGGGACAGGCAGCAGCATCTCTGGAGAGAAGGAATAGGCGACGTTAGAAGGGTCTCGACCCGAAAGATCAGCCAATCCCTCCAGAGATGCTGGCTGTCCCGCCCGAGTTACTCCAGCATGTTTTGTCTCTCGTTAGATTCAGAAGTCGCCCTTTGACGGCTGCGCTGATAGCAGGGCAGATAAAAGACGGCCCAAACACTGCAAGAGAGAGTAATAAACACAATGCCACATGTAGGGAGGAAGGATTACACCTTAAGATAGACATAAAAGGTTGGAGCAACACAGCGGGACAGGCAGAAACTGCAGATGCTGGTTTACACCAAAGGTAGATACAGAACGCTGGAGTAACTCAGCGGGAAAGACAGCGTCTCTGGTGAAAGGGGATTAGGCGACTTTTCGAGTCGAGACCCTTCCTCAGACTGCCCTTTGGAGTTTGGACCCTTTTCTCCACAGATGCTGCCTGACCAGCCTCGAGTTACTCCAGCACTTTTGCGTCCCTGGACAAAAATGTCACTTACTTACTTGTGGAAGCGAGATTCTTGTGCAGATGTGTGGAGCGCCCGGAGCCTCGGCGTTCAGCGTTTACAGGTAAAGGCGGAGGCGTGCCGTGAAATTCCAAGAAATTTAAAGGAAATAACCAGTTTGAGGAGTAGCCCAGTAATGCAACTCCCACATCCGCTGAGTGTCAGGTAGATGAGATAGCAGCAGGTAAAATTGTGACTGGGCTGGAGAACAAGCAGAAATAGGTTCACGGTGAAGGGGAAAAGATTTAAATAGGAATCTGAGCGGTAGCTTTTCACACAAAGGGTGGTGGGTGTACAGAACGAGCCGCTGGAGGAGGTAGTTGAGGCTGGGACTATCCCAACGTTTAAGAAACAGTCAGACGGGTACATGGATAGGACAGGTTTGGAGGGATATGGGCCAAACGCAGGAGGGTGTGGGACTAGTGTAGATGGGACATGTTGGCCGGTGTGGGCAAGTTGGGCCGAAGGGCCTGTTTCCACACTGTTTCACTCGATGACTATCTAACTTGACTCGCTCGCTCTCTGACACTGCCTGGCATTGCATTCGGTAGCAAAGTGTCAGAAAGATACCTGGGAGGTCTGATCAATAAGGTGTAAAGCAAAGAAGATCTTTGGTGTAAAGTATCAGATTGAAAAACCCGCCACAGTTTCATGGGCTGGGCACCCACACAACTCTGCTGCCTGTCTCGCTGAGTTGCTCCAGCATTTTGTGTCTAACTTCTGCGTTTCTAAGAAGCCACGCTTTACACAAATGTGGACTCAGTCTGCAGAACGATCTCGATCTCAAAAACGATCTCGGTCTCGATAGACACAAAATGCTGGAGTAACTCAGCGGGACAGGCAGCATCTCTGGAGAGAAGGAATAGGTGACGTTTCGGGTCGAGACCCAACTTCTTCAGACTGAGATCCTTCTTCAGAACCTCAGTGAGAAGAAGGGTCTCGACCCGAAACGTCATCCATTCCTTCTCTCCGGAGATGCTGCCTGTCCCGCTGAGTTACTCCAGCATTGTGTGTCTGTCTTCTGTGGAGACAAGGAACAGCAGATGCCGGTTGATGGACGGAAGGACACAAAGTGCTGGAGTAGGGTCTGAAGAAGGGTCTCGACCTAAAACGCCACCAATTCCTTCCCTCCAGAGATGCTGCCAGTCCCGCTGAGTTACTCCAGTTTTTTGTGTCTAAGCTGGAGTGACTCAGCAGATCAGGCAGCATTGTCGTGGTTAAGAGACTCATGGTTGGATAAGATGACACAGACCAGGCCCGTACGAAGCTTTCCAAAAAGGGGGGTGGCATGACAGGATTACAAAAAATGTAATGTGAAATAGTGTGCGCACTGCGCACATCATGAGCGCGAAGTATGAAGCCCCTCAATGCCGGGGTCCAGGGCCCAGGAAGCTCTGGGGTTTTAGATGCTCTCTGAAGCATTCTGAGCCTTATTTTGGAGCATTTTTGCACCAAATTTCTGACCAATAATTCAGAAATTAACAGGAATCTGAGGTAGCTTTTTCACACAAGGGTGCTGGGTGTATGTAACGAGCTGCCAGAGGAGGTAGTTAAGGCTGGGACTATCCTAATGTTTAAGAGACATTTGGACACGTACATGGATAGGACAGATTTAGATGGATATGGGCCAAGGAAAAGCAGTTCCAATTATTTGATATTATTTGATATTGCTTAAAATTATTCATATGGAGGAGAAAATATAATAGCTCTAAAACCTACCTTATAACCATATAACCATATAACAATTACAGCACGGAAACAGGCCATCTCGACCCTTCTAGTCCGTGCCGAACACGTATTCTCCCATAGTCCCATATACCTGCGCTCAGACCATAACCCTCCATTCCTTTCCCGTCCATATAACTATCCAATTTATATTTAAATGATAAAAATGAACCTGCCTCCACCACCTTCACTGGAAGCTCATTCCACACAGCCACCACTCTCTGAGTAAAGAAGTTCCCCCTCATGTTCCCCTAAACTTCTGTACCTTCATTCTCAAGTCATGTCCCCTTGTTTGAATCTTCTCTACTCTCGGTGGGAAAAGCTTATCCACGTCAACTCTGTCTATCCCTCTCATCATTTTAAAGACCTCTATCAAGTCCCCCCTTAACCTTCTGCGCTCCAAAGAATAAAGCCCTAACTTGTTCAACCTTTCTCTGTAACTTAGTTGCTGAAACCCAGGCAACATTCTAGTAAATCTCCTCTGTACTCTCTCTATTTTGTTGACATCCTTCCTATAATTAGGTGACCAAAATTGTACACCATACTCCAGAATTGGCCTCACCAATGCCTTGAACAATTTTAACATTACATCCCAACTTCTATACTCAATGCTCTGATTTATAAAGGCCAGCACACCAAAAGCTTTCTTTACCACCCTATCTACATGAGATTCTACTTTCAGGGAACTGTGCACAGTTATTCCCAGATCCCTCTGTTCACCTGCATTCTTCAATTCCCTACCATTTACCATGTACGTCCTATTTTGATTTGTCCTGCCAAGATGTAGCACCTCACACTTATCAGCATTAAACTCCATCTGCCATCTTTCAGCCCACTCTTCCAACTGGCATAAATCTCTCTGTAGACTTTGAAAATCTACTTCATTATCCGCAACCCCACCTATCTTAGTATCATCTGCATACTTACTAATCCAATTTACCACACCATCATCCAGATCATTGATGTACATGACAAACAACAGTGGACCCAACACAGATCCCTGTGGCACCCCACTAGTCACTGGCCTCCAACCTGACAAACAACCATCCACCATTACTCTCTGGCATCTCCCATTCAGCCTCTGTTGAATCCATCTTGCTACTCCACCATTAATACCCAACCATTGAACCTTCTTAACTAACCTTCCATGAGGAACCTTGTCAAAGACCTTACTGAAGTCCATATAGACAACATCCACTGCTTTACCCTCATCAATTTCCCGAGTAACCTCTTCAAAAAATTCATGAAGATTAGTCAAACATGACCTTCCAGGCACAAATCCATGTTGACTGTTCCTAATCAGACCCTGTTTATCCAGATGCTTATATATATTATCTCTAAGTATCCTTTCCATTAATTTGCCCACCTTAATTTTGCAATCTCACTAAAGATTATCCCCCTTTCCCTCTTCCCTCCCCCATCTCAGCGGGGGCAGCTTGGGCCGTGGGTGTAGCTTGGGCCCAACGGGGGTGGTGTGGGCCCAGCGCGGGTCAGCCGGGGTGGCGTGGGCTCAACGGGGGTGGTGTGGGCCCAGCGAGGGTGGTGTGGGCCCAGCGGGGGTGGCTTGGGCCCAGGGGGGGTGGTGTGGGCCCAACAGGGGTGGTATGTGCCCAGCGGCTGTGGCTTGGGCCCAGTGGGGGTGGCGTGGGCCCAACGGAGGTGGTGTGGGCCCAACGGGGGTGGCGTGGGCCCACTGGGGATGGCATGGGGGGAAGATGGCTTGGGCCACTGCAGTGGGGGGAGGCGGGGGGAGGCGAAGGGAGCGGGCCCCGCCGCAGCGGCGTCTGGTGTTGGGGTTACAGCCGCTGGGTTCAGATTCAGCCACTCCTGCCCGGCGACGGGAGGACGGTCTCCTGGTCGCTAGGCAAGCCGTTGGTGAGGCTCCGACGCCGCGGATGGAGACGCTGGACCAGGCGGGCAGACACCGCACCTCCCCCCCCCCCCAGGGCCCGGAGAAATGTGCACTCCCTTATCCCGCGGGCCAGATTTTTTTTTTCCGATTTAAAAAAAAAAAAATCTTACTCTGGGGGGAAAAAGGGGGGTGCAATCGCACCCAACGCACCCCCACTTCGGACGGCCATGCAGATACAGAGAATTCTTCAAGAAGACGAAAACCTTTATTTGCAAACATTGGCTGGAACATTCAGAGATGACATCCGCCTGTCCGTTCTCTAATTGCTCTCCGATCACAGAAAAAGGCTGCTTTTTATTACAGCCATATCTCTTCTACTTATCTTGCATGCTGCAGTCCTCTCGCATCAATCTATCATCGATTCTAATATTCTCTGTCTCGCCACCATTAATTTCCAACCTTAGTCAGTCCTATTAAACTTTACATTTCCCCTCATATCTCTTCCTCTTTCGTCACCCTTAAATTCCAACTGTTACTCTAATCTCCCAGCTATGCCTCCTTTGCTACCCTTATTTCCTAGCTACAGCTGAAGGTTACACACCATGTTATAATGTTACATACTAGTTTATAAGTTGAGTACAAAGATACAAATGTATTTATTAAGAATACAAAGATGCAAAAGTAGAAATAAGTAACTTGTTAAGTGTCTTGTTTACTGGTTAAATTATTTAATTAAGTGCTGCTAAATGACTAACAATCACGTGAGGTTAAGTAAAATAAGCTGATGTCAGATTACGTAAAATAGATGACATCTGCTGCTATGTATTCTTCTATATAACTTCCATAGCATCTCTGGACAACATGGATAAGTGACTTTTCGGGTCAAGACTGTCCAGCAATTTTTGCCCCTTTTCGCTGTATAGAAAATCGAACAATTAAAATAATGCAGTCGATAAGGAAAAGAGAAAGGGGAATAGTGGATACAAAATGCTGGAGTAACTCAGCGGGTGAGGCAGCATCTCTGGAGAGAAGGAATGGGCGACGTTTTGGGTCAAGACCCTTCTTCAGACTGATCAGAGATGGAATCGGGTTAGGGGTTAGAGCGTTTTCGCAACACTATTCCCCCATACATTGAAAAAAAACTTTTTAAAATGGCTATAAGTTTATTTTTGTTACTGTAAACTTAGAATATTAATGACTGTATTTCTAGATTGTGTAATAGCGTAAAGTTGTACTGTCATTGTTCTTTGCAATAGGCACCTGACCTAAAAGTAGGACATATTTTGATTGGGCAACTTACAGCTCAGCAATATGAATATTGACTTCTCTAACTTCAATTAGCACTTGAACTTGATCCGAAATGTCGCCCATTGCTTCTCTCCAGAGATGCTGCCTCACCCGTTGTGTTACTCCAGCATTTTGTGTCCATCACCTTCTGTTTTCCCCATTCTCTCAGTCAGAAGAAGGGCCTCGATTCGAAACTTCACCCGTTGATTCTATCCATAGATCCTGCCTGTCCCGCCGAATAACTCCAGCATTTTGTGTCTGTCTAAAAGTAGGACATGTGTTCATACCGGGCACACCTGTCGGATTACTGCAGGGTGGTAGCAAGGAAACAGTATTTCCCCCTTGTTTTTTCCAAGGCAATTTCCAAAATAAATTTAAGGCAGTGATAGATAATTTCGTGATAAGTACAGGTGTCAGAGGTCATGGGGAAAAGGCAAGAAAATAGGGTTAGGAGGGAGAGATAGATCAGCCATGATTGAATGGCAGAGTAGACTTGAAAGCCCAAATTACCTAATTCTACTCCTATCACTTATGATCTCATGATAAGTTTTATGTAGTTCTCTAGTTCCATATCAACACCGCGTTACAATCAATTTGGTCTACAGAATACAATCACTGTTCTCAGTTTCATCGATCATCGTTACATCCAATTCATGTTATGGAAATATCTGTTACTAGACCAAGTGCAGACCCGTTGGGTCTGTTTCCCCAACGGCGTTTGCGGGGGGGGGGGGGGGGGGTGAGAAGAGGGGAGGGAGGGGAGAGGAGGAGGAGGAAACGGGATAGCTTTGGGAGGGAAAGGAGAGCGGGGTAGGGGGTGAGAGATGGGGAGAGAGATGTGGGGGAGGGGGGATGGGGAGGAGGGAGGGAGTGGGAGAGGGGGGGGGAGAGAGGGGAAAGAGTGGGGAGGGAGAGTGGAGGGGAAGGGGGAGAGAAATGGTAGAGTGGGGAGGGAGGAGGAGAGGGGTATGGGGAGTGATAGAAGAGGGACAGAGGGATAGGGGGAAGGGGGTGGTGGTAGAGATGGAAGGGGGGTGGGGGAGAGAGGGATGGGAGAGGGAGAGGGGTGAGGAGAGGGAGAGTGGGAGGAGAGAAGGGGGAGAGAAGTGGTAGAGTGGGGAGGGAGGGAGGGGTAGAGGGGTAGAGGGGTAGCGGGAGTGGAGGAAGAGAGACGAGGGAGTGGTGGAAGAGGGACAGAGGGGTAGGGGAAGGGGTGGGGGAGAGAGGGGAAGGGAGGGGAAGAGAGAGGGATAGAAGTGGAAGAGGCATGGGGTAAGGGGATAGAAGTGGAAGAGTGGGGAGGGAGGGGTAGGGGGAGTGGTGAAAGAGGGACAGAGGGGTAGGGGGAAGGGGCTGGTGGTAGAGAGGGAAGGGGGGTGGTGGTAGAGAGGGATGGGTGGGAGAGGGAGAGGGGTGAAGAGAGGGAGACATAGAAGCATAGAAATTAAGTGCAGGAGTAGGCCATTTGGCCCTTCGAGCCTGCACCACCATTCAATATGATCATGGCTGATCATCCAACAAAGTATCCTGTACCTGCCTTCTCTCCATACCCCCTGATCCCTTTAGCCACAAGGGCCCCATCTAACTCCCTCTTAAATATAGCCAATGAACTAGCCTCAACTACCTTATGTGGCAGAGAGTTCCAGAGACTCACCACAATCTGTGTGAAAAATGTTTTCCTCATCTCAGTACTAAAGGATTTCCCCTTTATCCTTAAACTGTGACCCGCTTGTCCTGGACTTCCCCAACATCGGGAACAATCTTCCTGCATCAGACAAAGGCAATTCAGGACTTTTCACTTCACAAGCAAAGTCAGAATGACGGTTAGTGAAGAATTCGAATATTCGCTGAGCGTTCAGATGCTGCGCGCGCCTCCTGCACCAAAGGGGGGGGGGGGGGGGGGGAGCGTGTGTCGTCACACACAAAGATCTTGTAGCAGAGAGCTCCGCTATAAGATCTTTGGTCACATACTAAGCACGCGCCTCCACAAACAGATGAGCATCTTCTTGAATGGAGAGCGCGTGGCTGCCTCCACAAACAGTCACACACACTGAGGACACGCCCCCACAAAAAATATTTTGTGAGGAAGGGGAGGAGGAGGGTGGAGAGGGAGGGGGGGAGGGGGGGGTGGGGAGAAGAGGGGGAGAAGAGGATGGGGGAGAGAGGTGAAGGGGGGGGGGAGGGGTTGGAGCGGGCGTGCATGAGTCAAGAGAAGAGAAGAGGGCAGAGAGAGAGAGAGGCTGGTACAACAACAAAAAAGCTGGATAAACTCAGCGGGTGCAGCAGCATCTATGG
The DNA here is from genome assembly GCF_010909765.2 of Amblyraja radiata. Lineage (NCBI taxonomy): Eukaryota > Metazoa > Chordata > Chondrichthyes > Rajiformes > Rajidae > Amblyraja > Amblyraja radiata. The sequence continues at coordinate 99,201,522 of NC_045961.1, forward strand.
ACCGAAGGAAAAGGGCAACGTTTTTGGCCGAAACCCTTCTTCCGGGTTTCGGCCAAATACATTGACCATTCAATTCGCTCCATAGATGCTGCCGCACCCGCTGAGTTTATCCAGCTTTTTTTATGTCTACCTTCGATTTTCCAGCATCTGTAGTTCCTTCTTAAAGACAGAGACTGTGCACGGTAAGGGAATGAGGAGGGAGAGGGGGAAGAGTGTGGAGGGAGGGGGAGAGTGGGATTGGAGGGGGAGATGGGTGGGGGGAGAGAGAAGTGGAAGAGAGGGGAGGGAGGGAGGGAGGGGGAGAGGGGTAGCAGGAGTGGTAGAAGAGGGACAGGGGGAGTGGTGGAAGAGGGACAGAGGGGTAGGGGAAGGGGTGGGGTAGAGAGGGGAAGGGAGGGGGGTGAGGGAGGGAGAGGGGTGTGGTAAGGGAAGAGAAGTGGGAGAGGGAGGGGTAGGCGGAGTGGTGGAAGAGGGACAGAGGGGAAGGGGGTGGGGGAGAGAGGGAAGGGGTGGGGGAGAGGGATGGAAGAGGGGTGATGAGAGGGAGGGGGGAGGAGAGAAGGGGGAGAGAAGTGGAAGAGTGGGGAGGGAGGGAGGGGTAGTGGGAGTGGTGGAAGAGGGATGGGGGAGTGGTGGAAGAGGGACAGAGGGGTAGGGGAATGGGTGGGACAGGGAGGGGAAGAGAGAGGGGTGAGTGAGGGAGAGGGGTGGCGTAAGGGGAGAGAAGTGGAAGAGTGGGGAGGGAGGGGTAGAGGGACTGGTGGAAGATGGACAGAGGGGTAGGGGAAGGGGGCGGGGGGAGAGAGGGAAGGGGGTGGGGTAGAGAAGGAAGGGGGGTGGGGGAGAGAGGGATGGGTGGGAGAGGGAGAGGGGTCTGGAGAGGGAAACATTGAAACATAGAAATTAAGTGCAGGAGTAGGCCATTCGGCCCTTCTAGCCTTCACCACCATTCAATATGATCATGGCTGATCATCCAACTCAGTATCCTGTACCTGCCTTCTCTCCTTACCCCCTGATCCCTTTAGCCACAAGGGCCATATCTAACTCACTCTTAAATATAGCCAATGAACTCAAATACCTTCTGTGGCAGAGAATTCCAGAGATTCACCACTCTCTGTGTGAAAAATGTTTTTCTCATCTCTGTCCTAAAGGATTTCCCCCTTATCCTTAAACTGTGACCCCTTGTTCTGGTCTTCCCCAACATCCAGAACAATCTTCCTGCATCTAGCCTGTCCAAGCCCTTAAGAATTTTATACGTTTCTATAAGATACCCCCTCAATCTTCTAAAATCTAGCGAGTACAAGGCGAGTCTATCCAGTCTTTCTTCGTATGAAAATCCTGACATCCCAGGAATCAGTCTGGTGAACCTTCTCTGTACTGTCACTATGGCAACGATGTCTTTGACCATTGGGCATTGTGACATCACACGATGGAACGTTCACCAGGGGCTGGGGCTCCTGCAAAGGCATATGTAAATGAATCCATTACGATTGGACATCTGTGAGCATTGGGCATTGTGACATCACATGTTGGAACGTTCACCAGGGGCTGGGGCTGGTGCTGCTTCTATGGGTGAGAAGCCAGTTTATTTTTGATATATTTGGGGGTCGGGGGGGGGGGGGGGGGGGAAGGATTTGATTTAAAACGTGTACTTAAACACGACGAAATGTAATGAGGAGCGGATGCTTAGAAAAAAAAGTGAAATCTCTACCAAAATGGAAAAGATGTCGGCGATTCTGCGTCTGGTTTCGGAGTTGCTGTGAATCAAAGGAAGAAATGCAATCGGAAGCCGTACATGTAAATGGATCCATTCCGATTGGACATCTGCGAGCATTGGGCATTGTGATTGGACATCTGCGAGCATTGGGAATTGTGACATCACACGATGGAAATGAATCAAAAGGCAGGAAGACAGCCGGACGGCAGCCGGACGGATAGCACGAGAGTTTTATATATTAACTAGACCAAGTGCAGACCCGTTGGGTCTGATTCCCCAAAGGCATTTGTGGGGGGGACAGCAGCATCACACTAACCACCTGGGTCTATTCCTCCAAAGCACAGTTGCGGGGGGAATCAAACACACACTCATCATACCCCTTGATATTATCTTAATTTTATTAATTGGCTTCTTTTATCCCATCTCCACCGTATCCACTGACGAATAGCCCGCTCCTCTCGGGTGCGTCTAGAGGTGGGGGGTGGGGGGGTCAGAGAGAGTGTGCACAGTCAGAGTGGGAGAGAGAGGGAGAGAGGGCAGAGAAAAAGATAAAGATCAAAGAGAGCGAGAGAGCAGAGAGAGCGGCTGACAGGCGCTGCAAGTGGAAAAGTGATTTATTAAATCTTAAAATGGAAATAACTTAATCCAGCAACAATTTAAATGGTAAAAATAAAATTTATTCAGTTATGTTCATTTTCGCTCTGTCTCTTGCTCCATGTTTTGTGTTCATTCTTGCTCCATGTTTTGGGGTCACAGTTTAAGGATAAGGGGTAAATCTTTTCGGACCGAGATGAGAAAAACATTTTTCACACAGTGGTGAATCTCTGGAATTCACTGGCACAGAAGGTAGTTGAGGCCAGTTCATTGGCTATATTTAAGAGGGAGTTAGATGTGGCCCTTGTGGCTAAAGGGATCAGGGGGTATGGAGAGAAGGCAGGTACAGAATACTGAGTTGGATGATCAGCCATGATCATATTGAATGGCGGTGCAGGCTTGAAGGGCTGAATGTCCTACTCCTGCACCTATTTTCTATGTTTCTATGTTTCTCGTTGATCCTCGACATTCATTTATTTCTTCTTCGGTCTCTTGCCCCCCTCTGTTTTGCGTTCTTTCTCATTGATCCTCGAGACATTGTTTCTCTTGTCACGGCTGTTCATTACTTTTGTCTTCAATTCCTTTTTTTGAAGAAATTTCTAACGTTATTTCTTGTTGAGTCTTCGTTCCTTCTATGAAGCCAATAACATATGAATAAAAAGGACAATTTTATCTTTTGTAGATATTTATAAACTTCTATAAACATTGTACTACCGTGTACCGATCTGGCTGTATTTTGGCAACTTCCTCTCGTCTCTTGTGCCGTTCCGCTCATTACTGCTTCTCAACGTTGCTTTGTGTTGTTCCTTGAACATCCAGCAACTCGATTGCTCCCATCTCTTTGCATGATGTAAAAAAAAGAGAAAGATATTCATCACGATGTAGATATTCATAAACTTGTAAAGGTAATTTCATCTATTGTAGACATTTATAAACGTATTAAGACAATTATATATATAAATGCATTTACCTATAATTTAAAAAAAAAACATTACACAATTATGTACCATTTTGTATGTAATTTGGAAGCTTATTGTTGTGTCTCTTGTTCCATGCAAACTTCCATTAATTTTTGAAGCTCCTCAAGAGGTTCAGTCCTTTCTTGTTCTGTCTCTTGTTCACTTCTGCTCCATACTGCTTCTCAACATCTCTTTACAGTGTCCATTGACCATCATGCAACTTGTTTGCTGCTGCTTCTGGGCATGAATTTAAAAAAGGAGATATTTATTACAATGTAGATATTTATAAAATTCTATCTGTCAATCCATCAACATACAAATAAAAAAGAGATTTTGTATCATATATCAATTTCGGTGTTTTTTATCAATTTCTTGTTGTGTTGCTTGTTCCCTACTGTCCTTCATTTATTTCTCGCAGATCCCAAAGACGTTCAGTCTAAATATCTCGGATCCAGAAATGAGGTGGCAGTGGCAGCTCTAGACAAAAAGGCAGCATTTGAATGGTATTAGGGCATTCTGATAAAACTAAAGTAAATTTGTATCAAGGATAAAAAAAAACAATGCACGGGTCCGAAATAATTTCAAATACTGACCTTTCATCCATCTTAAGATCTGAAGTTGATTTTCACTGATGGTTACAGAATTTTCAATTCCACTGCAACTCCTGAGAAAATGCAGTCAATCCTTACAAACAAAATAACTCGACAATAGACCAAAGTGGAAAGTAACACTCATGTCAAACAACAGAAAAGGTAACGATAATTTCCTACAAGGCAGAAATTAACCACATAACCTTGATACGCAATGCCATTACCAACACCAAATCCTCAAACATCAATATCTCGGCAATCATCATTTACTCAATAATTGACTCAACAATTATTTTAAACTTTTGTGTGCAGAAATGTGATTCCTGTGTTAAACATCCCTTGTTGAACTGAGGAGCAATAATCAAAAGTGTGGAAACTCTGGACATTCGGTTCCTTCCTGCATCGCTTTTTGCCTTCAGTTTTGCGTTCTTTCATTGACTTTAGGAAAATTTGAGCACTTAATGCAGCAGTCATTTCTCAACAAAGCATTTGTTTAATTACAACATTCCTGGTTGATGTCCCATCCTTCAGGAACACTTTTACTTGTTCCTTCACCTTTCCTCTGCTAAGAGCTACATATAGTTGGCCATGTTGAAATACTGGTTTCTCAAGGTATATCAAGACCTTCTCCATGGTTTGTCCTTGTGCCTTATGAATTGTCATCGCCAAACTCGACAGAATAGGGAATTGGCTCCGCCTAATGGGAATGTTTTCATCTTCTGACAAATTGATCTTCATCCTAGGAATTAGAACAATCTCTTCTTTGTAGGCCCCCATGTTGATTCTAGCAACTATGAGATTATTGTGTAGCTGTTCTACAATCAACCTCGTTCCATTGCATAGCTTTGGGGGTTGCAAGTTTCTGATTAAAACAATTGGAGATCCTTTCTTCAACTCCAATTTGTGTGGTGGTAATCCACAAATCTCGACTGAATCGAGGAATTCCGTTGGGAAGTGAGTTGAATTTGTTCCGTCAGTGACAGAATTGAAAGAATAGTACTCCCTCATGGTTTCAGGGAAGCGTCTGACACACGCAGAATTGATTCTTCTCATCGTATCATTGTGAGGAACCAAGATACAATTGTTAGAGAATAATGTTGCAGGGTGCTCAAATGCTGGATAGATATAATCAATGCAGTCATCCAGTGCTCTTGCTGAGAGAACCATGACTTCTGGAATGTTAATTTCATTGTCTTCATTCTTTGCAATCTTGTCCTCTCCTACATCCAACAAAAATTTAGAATACTCACCCTTTCCTTCGCTCAATCGCATATTTCTCTTCAATTCAAACTTTGTGAAAGTCCGCCACAAGTACGATGTCTTGATGCAGGCGTTTTGAACATCAATATCACTTCCCATCTTCACTACAGGAAGGAGTTGTCTAAAATCACCACAACAAATGGTAAGAATTCCGCCAAAATGATACTTTTTGCGGCATACATCTTGAAGAGTTCTGTCCACCGCTTCAAAGCACTCCCTCCTAATAATTGGACACTCATCCCAAACAATGAGCTTCACTCTCCTGAAGAAATCTCCCGTTTTAGAGTTGCTGTTGATGTTGCACGTTGAATCCTCCGTCACATGGATAGGTATCTTGAATCGTGAATGTGCAGTTCTTCCACCAGGCATTAATGTGGCTGCGATACCAGACGATGCTACAGCAATGGCAATTTGACCTTGAGCTCTAACCGTGGAGAGGATCAAATTTATGATAAATGTTTTTCCTGTTCCTCCTGGTGAGTCAATGAAAATCATTGAAAACCCTTTGCAAGTAGTCGCACACATGGTCATAAACTTCTCTCTGCTCAGCATTCAGCAGAGGCTCATTCTCATCAACAAATCGCTGTTGTTCTGATCTATTGTAATTCAATTCATTAAGTAAATCAACATTTTCACCATCAATGTCCATCCTTTCATATCTTGGTCGGGGCAAGGAAAAATGTTCCAGTGTGGTGTTGCAATTCTCAAGCTTGTCCTGAATATAAAACAGAGCCTGATCATGATGTCTGTCATCAATTGTGATATTCTGATCACTTTTTCTTCTTCGCTCGCTTTCAAGGTAATCCTCAGACATGCAATTCTTGAAGCGATCCCATAATTGTAGAGGATCGTTGATGTCAGTATTTGTCAGCAGAACAACAAACAAATCCCTGATTGCCCTGGGGAGTCTTGTCATTTCAGCATCTTCCATTGTTTGTTGCCAATGGTCGTCAGCTTCCAACAAACCTCTTTCTCTGCAGACGTCTTTGAAGGAAGGAAGAATTACTCCATTATGTGTCTTCAAGGACTCGAAAGACACTGGTCCTTTCACGTGATGCAGAAGCAGTCTCATGTAGAAGAGGTCACCTTGTTTTGGAGAAATGACATGTATTCGTCCAAGAACGTTGACTTCAAAAATACCTGGGAAGTTATCCACACTCTTCCCAACCTTCCTTATTTGCCACCTCTTGCTGCTACATGTATAAAATCAAGGTACATCAACGTACAATAGTGTTCTTGCAAACGGATCTTCAGAACTCAATCGAACAAATTCAGTCAAAGTGGTTCTCGCAATTCCATCATTCGAGGATGTAACTAGTAGCGTGGATAGGGGAGAACCAGTGGATGTGGTGTATCTGGACTTCCAGAAGGCTTTCGACAAGGTCCCACATAAGAGATTAGTTTACCAACTTAAAGCACACGGCATTGGGGGTTCAGTATTGATGTGGATAGAGAACTGGCTGGCAAACAGGAAGCAAAGAGTAGGAGTAAACGGGTCCTTTTCACAATGGCAGGCAGTGACTAGTGGGGTACCGCAAGGCTCAGTGCTGGGACCCCAGCTATTTACAATATATATTAATGATCTGGATGAGGGAACTGAAGGCAATATCTCCAAGTTTGCGGATGACACTAAGCTGGGGGGCAGTGTTAGCTGTGAGGAGGATGCTAGGAGACTGCAAGGTGACTTGGATAGGCTGGGTGAGTGGGCAAATGTTTGGCAGATGCAGTATAATGTGGATAAATGTGAGGTTATCCATTTTGGTGGCAAAAACATGAAAGCAGACTATTATCTAAATGGTGACCGACTAGGAAAAGGGGAGATGCAGCGAGACCTGGGTGTCATGGTACACCAGTCATTGAAAGTGGGCATGCAGGTGCAGCAGGCAGTGAAGAAAGCGAATGGTATGTTAGCTTTCATAGCAAAAGGATTTGAGTATAGGAGCAGGGAGGTTCTACTGCAGTTGTACAGGGTCTTGGTGAGACCACACCTGGAGTATTGCGTACAGTTTTGGTCTCCAAATCTGAGGAAGGACATTATTGCCATAGAGGGAGTGCAGAGAAGGTTCACCAGACTGATTCCTGGGATGTCAGGACTGTCTTATGAAGAAAGACTGGATAGACTTGGTTTATACTCTCTAGAATTTAGGAGATTGAGAGGGGATCTTATAGAAACTTACAAAATTCTTAAGGGGTTGGACAGGTTAGATGCAGGAAGATTGCTCCCGATGTTGGGGAAGTCCAGGACAAGGGGTCACAGCTTAAGGATAAGGGGGAAATCCTTTAAAACCGAGATGAGAAGAACTTTTTTCACACAGAGAGTGGTGAATCTCTGGAACACCCTGCCACAGAGGGTAGTCGAGGCCAGTTCATTGGCTATATTTAAGAGGGAGTTAGATGTGGCCCTTGTGGCTAAGGGGATCAGAGGGTATGGAGAGAAGGCAGGTACGGGATATTGAGTTGGATGATCAGCCATGATCATATTGAATGGCGGTGCAGGCTCGAAGGGCCGAATGGCCTACTCCTGCACCTAATTTCTATGTTTCTATGTTTCTATCCCTTGCTGAGCAGCATCAAAAAATACTTGTTGTTGGTCTGGTAGATGTACATCAAGTCGAATGACAGGGGGGTGTCTCTCATGAGTAAGAAATCCAAGGACTGATGCCCCTGCCTCTGAAGGACCAATGTATCTTCCATTCAGGTACTGTTTAATCTCGTCATTTACGTTAATTCCAAAAGCTGCCTGATCACATCCCTTCAAGGTGTACTTGATGACGTATTTGATTGACTGTACAGAGCAGCATATTTCGACGTTGAGGTGACATTTGAAAGCCTTCAATAGTTCTGCATTATAGGGCACAACCCAATTAGAAGTAATAGTCTGTAACGAACGTCCTTCTTGATGTCCCTGAAATCCTCCCATTGCGGGAGATCTTCTCCTGTACAGAGGATTCGAATCATCTCCATACATTGTGCTTTCGACAAATGGCTTTGGGAATCTCTTGGTGCATCTTCCTTCCTTCCAACATCGAGATGTGGCCTTGCAGAACGGTCCATGGATCATGTGCTTGAGTACCAATTTATGCAGCTCAGGATCTGCTTGTGGGTCTGGAATTTCAGCTTGCACAAATCTTTCATATTGTTGAGGTCTTGGCTTACTCGCTTCATCAAGCCAAAGCAGACAATGGAAATGAGGCAGTCCTCTCTTCTGATATTCCATAGTCAAGATGAAAGCAATACAGTTTCCAAAGAAGCCATCTGGTTCAGTGACGGTCTTCATGAATATTTTTCTTTTCAGCTCGAATACTCTTGCTATTAATTCCGGTCTATCAGACGGCTGCTGATTTGGAAAGAGGCACTGTCGGATCTCGCTCCAATTTGGATTGCAGGTCATTATAATGAAGAATGCAGCAGTACCATACTTCCGAACATACATCATGGCGTCCTGGCATTGTCCCATCATATATCTGGGACCACCGACAAATGTTGAAGAGAGGATGATGCGCCTTCCAATTTTTTCCATGTCATCATCATCATGTAATGCATCCGTCAGTCCTTTGTACGTTGTTGACCTCAACGATACCTCATGCGAATATAATTCAGTCTATCACCTTCCATTTTAGCCGCCATATCTACAAGATATTGTTGGAAGAGTCGTCCTCCTCTCAAAAGCTGGTTGAATTCATTGTCACGATTCATGATCCTATATGCATAATATCGCATTAGTGTCGATTTTCTGCCGGTACTCATTTGGAGTTGTGAATGCCATCCATCATCACCAAGTGGAAAGAAAAGGATGTATTGAAACTGTCATAAGACCTATGGGACTCTGAAATGATTTGCAGACCTCCTTCTGCTCCTCCTTACTTGAAAGATCGGGATTATTTTGTTTCCCTTGGTAATTTTGAATCAGAACGTACAAAACTCACATGCAGGGTTCCTCAGGGCTCCATTCTTGGACCCATTTTGTTCAACATCTATATGCTCCCCCTAGCTCAGATCATAGAGCATTTTAACATATCCTACCACACTTATGCCGATGACACACAACTATATATCGCAGTGTCACCACATGACCATAGTCCCCTACACTCACTGAGCCAGTGTGTCAAACATATCAATGAGTGGATGAACCAGAACTTCCTCCAGCTCAATACAAATAAGACAGAAATTATTGTCTTTGGTCCCAAAAAATCAATGCTAGAGGTGAGTGCTCAACTCGACTCAATTGCACTGAAAACCACAGACAAAGCCAGAAATCTTGGTGTAGTTATGGACTCGGATTTGAATTTTAACAGCCATATAAAGACCATTACCAGATCTGCCTATTACCATCTAAAAAATATAGCAAGAATCAAGGGATTTCTGTCCAAAGACGACACTGAAAAACTTGTTCATGCATATATTTTTAGTAGGTTAGATTATTGTAATGACATCTTTACAGGTCTCAATAAAAAATCAATTAAACAACTGCAGCTTATCCAAAATGCCGCTGCCAGAGTCTTGACCAACACCAAGAAAATGGACCACATTACACCTGTCCTTAAATCTTTGCACTGGCTCCCTGTGTGTAAGAGGATAGATTTTAAAATTCTGTTACTGACCTACAAGGCACTGAATGGTCTTGGTCCAAAATACATCTCTGACCTACTTGTTGTATATGAGGCGCCTAGACTCCTCAGGTCTTCAGGGACAGGTTTACTCTGTGTTCCCAGGGTCAGAACTAAAAAGGCTGAAGCAGCATTCGGTTTTTATGCTCCACACCTGTGGAACAAGCTCCCTGAACACCTGAGGTGTGCACAAACTGTAAGCGCATTTAAATCAGGCCTAAAAACACTGTTTAGTATAGCTTTTCCATAACCCGACATGCAGGTAATCTTAACCGTCTAATTTTAACCCTTTTATGTGCTTTTTAAAACGTTTCATTGTTTCATTGACGTTGTTTTATTATTCATACATTTGTCGTATTGCTTATTTTGCAATTTTTAATTATTGACTATTTTATTTTTTCTTTCCTGTAAAGCACCTTGAATTGCAGTTTGCACGAATGGTGCTATACAAATAAATTTGCCTTGCCTTGCCTTGCCTCCTCTTCCTCTTCTTCTCAAGACAATGTGGCGTGATGTTGCCACAGGCACATTACTGTTTGCTATGAGGACGGCAACTTCATTTGCAGTTTGCGTGTTAAACCTCCGGTCATGTTGGAAAGGTGGTCGATAATTGGGATCAATAACGATTGATGCCTCCGGTAAATCTCTAATTCTCTCCATCGCCATCACAAGTGAATGAATGTAAGGGTTGTTTAGTCTTATCATGTTTTCAAGCATTTCAAGAGTGTCCCTTTGAATACCAGCATCTTGGAGTATACTCATTCGCAACTCAATGCTATCTTGCGGGTCCATGAAATAGATTTGTAAGAATTTACTTTCTGGATCTTGGTCAGGTATCAAAGAACCAATGAAATGATGAATCTGGCCTTGAATGATCACTGAAGGATTCCATCCATGTGACACCACTTCCTTGGCACCAAATGACGTGAATTGAAAGAGACAATTGTATTGTCTAATATTCTTTTGGAACTCATGTGCTTGTGGCGTGTCACCTGTATACAAATTAATGAGTGCATTCGGGTGTAATTTCAGATGTCAACAGTGGGTCCAGAATACTCATCGACAAGATCTCCTGCACCGAACTGCAGAGTATTTGTCAAATAACTGCCGTCTTATGTACATTGTGTGAAATTGTGATTTGTTAACTGCACAAAACTAATGCAAATGGCGATATATTTATTATTGTATCTACGTTGGACATTTTGCTCTTTGGTGTCAGAACGTGGGGTGGGAGATTGCAACCTTCACGTGGTCCGCCCTGTTTCGACAAATGCAATCAACCCGGTGTGCACAGTCAAATAAGATCAAATAGAACAAGTTGTCCTACAACTTTAGGCTGTGCACGCCATACGCAAGAAGAAGAAGGAGAAGTGTCAGAACGCAGTCAGAAGAAGGCTTCCGACCTGCAACGTCACCTATTCCTTTTCTCCAGAGATGCTGCCTGACCCACTGAGTTACTCCAGCATTTTGTGTCTATCTCTGTTTAGATTGGACTCGTGGGTGGAGATTGCGGCTGGTCTGGTGATCTAGAACGAGGGCCAAAGTCTCAGAATATGGGTCATGATATTTAGTAATGAGACAAGGAGTAGTATGGGTCATGATATTTAGTAATGAGACAAGGAGCAGTTTCTTCACTCAAGGGCTGGGAATCTTGGAATTATTGATCGCGTGAGATGGTGGAAGTCGAGTCCTTGAAAGGAGAGATTTTTTTTTTCAAATACGAAAAGGATGAAGGATAATGGAGAGAATGTGGGAATAAGGTGTTGAGGTGCAGGATCAACAATAATCTTACTGATGGTGGTGTGAACTTAGATGGCTTATCCTTGCTTTGATTTCTTACAGAGATACAGCGCGGAAACAGGCCCTTTGGCCCACCGCGTCCGCATTGACCAGCGATCCCCGCACACTAACACCATCCTACACACACTAGGGACAATTTACACTTATACCAAGCCTACAAACCTGTATGTCTTTGGAGTGTGGGAGGAAACCGAAGATCTCGGAGAACACCCATTCAGTCACGGGGAGAATGTACGAACTCTGTACAGACAGCACCCACTGTAAGGCAGCAACTTTACCGCTGCACCACCATGCCGCCCTTAATCCACTAGGGCACTAGGTTACAATAAACTTCCTACATATTCCAGGAATGCATCTCATAAAAATGGGAGAGGTTTAAATGCATTGTAAAATCTGCTCTCAATTTCCTAGATCGGTATTGCTCTAATGGCCTCTTTGTATCATTTTCTTTGATTTAAATCATCCATTGTTCTGCGTTTAGATTTTATTTTTTCCCCTGTGGATCACAAGGCACTGTTTGTTTCAGGAGTGACTCTAATCTCCAGCGTAATTTGACAAGACAGCCAAGAGGGCAAACACAGGCAGTTCAGAGCTGCTGCCTGTATCGCATGAGAGAACAAGAATGAGACCAACTTGTTTTTTGCAGATCATCAACCCTTGACTGATGTTATCAATGTCGATGGTGACTCAAGGAGGCTCAACCAGGTGGTGGTTTACAAAGGTCCATGCCCATTATTCCTCATGGCATGCCACCAGCGTCAACAGATCACCTAGTCATAGAGTCTCACAGCGTAGAAGCAGGCCCTTCAGCTCAACTTGCCCATGCTGGCCAACATGTCCCATCTACACTGGTCCCACATGCCTGCATTTGTCCCATACCCCTCTAAACCTGTCCTAACCATCAAATAGCCTAACAGAACTGTCATATGAGGAAAGATTGAAAAGGCTAGGCTTGTATTCACTGGAGTTTAGAAGGATGAGGGGAGATCTTATCATATTGTTTACAGTGTACTATGTTTACAGATTCTGTTGTGCTGCTGAAAGTAAGAATTTAATTGTTCTATCTGGGACAAGCTAGATGTAGGAAATTGTTCTACATGACAATAAAACACTCTTGTTAGATGCAAGGGGATCTTATAGAAACATATAAATGAAAAAAAAGGAGTGAACAAGCTAGATACAGGAAAAATGTTCCCAATGTTGGGCGAGTCCAGAACCAGGGGCCACAGTCTTAGAACAAAGGGGAGGCCATTTAAGACTGAGGTGAGAAAAAACTTTTTCACCCAGAGAGTTGTGAGTTTGTGGAATTCCCTGCCACAGAGGGCAGTGGAGGCCAAATCACTGGGTGGATTTAAGAGAGAGTTAGATAGATCTCTAGGGGCTAGTGGAATCAAGGGATGTGGGGAGAAGGCAGGCACGGGTTATCGATTGGGGCTGATCAGCCGTGATCACAATGAATGGCGGTGCTGGCTCGAAGGGCCAAATGGCCTCCTCCTGCACCTATTTTCTATGTTTCTAGAACACTCATCCAGCAATCCTCGAGCCCACCAGCTCATCCCGTAGTCAATTCATCAGCTTTTCCATAAGAACTTCCATCAGTTCTTCCAAAAGAATGACAATCAGCCAATCTCGATTAACCTCAGCCCATCAAGCAGCCCCTTAATTCACCCAGAAGTCTGAACTATTGAATGCTCACTGCATCTCTTTCCATGTTGGCAAGTTAATATCCAGCTGCATGAACCATGTGAAAAGGGAATAAATAGATGCATGTGGTGCAGTGATTTGTGCAGCACTATAGGCCTGGAGACCAAGAGGAGTTCACCATTGAACGGAGTTTGAACAGGGGGCTTGAGGCCCCTGACCGAGGAAGAACAAAAGGAAGGGACTTGAACTTTATTTCGCCTTCCATCACAGTGAGGAATGTGTAGGAGTCACTGTGGTGAATGTCCGTATTAAAATGTGTTTTTGAGTGCTGTTTCTTTTAATTGTATGACTGACCTGGCCAATGAAATTCCTCGTATGTTGCAAAACATACTTGGCAAATAAAATCTGATTATGATTCTGAAAAGCCTTTCCCTTCCATACTCTTTCCTCTCTTTGATCTTTTTGCAGTTGACTGCCTTTCTGTACTTGTTGCAAGAGATTGTCGCGGCATCCAGCATCCTCGGAGAATGTAGAATTAAAGGCAGAGGCAATGCCAGTTTTAAAGATGGTTATTTGCCTCAAGATTGGATTATTGTATCTCCAGAACCTCCCCAGAGGCTCTGGGAGACACAAGGTTCAAGAGGGAACACAAAAAGCCTAATTAGGAAGAATATTAAGAGTAAGATTTTCAATTAAAATACTGTAATTGATGGAACCTTGCCTTTAAATTGGTTCTTGGATGAAACCCTGATGGTTCTCACATTGTCTCTTTAAATTTACTCTCCTTTTCACACTTGCATTAAAACACACAGCCACCGCCATTCACAGTGATACTGCCCGGCAGTCTCATAATTACAGTCAACACAGCCACCTTGACAGCCACACAAAATGATGTAAATAAAAATTGTTTTCCTTGTTTAAGAAGTTCAATTTAGAATTATTTGAAATTGTGGGGGTTGGTACAAAATACTGCTGACCCACAAATGTGTTGCTATGAGACATTCACATTTAAAAAATCCATGTCTCAAAAAAAGCAAGAATGACCATGTTATTTGAGCAACTTATCAGATGAATTTAAATATATAGGAATGTATGCATTAGTTTTGCTCCTAATTCCCTTTTCCAAATCATTAATATATACGGTAAACAGTTGCGGCCCCAACACCAAGCCTTGCGGCAAAAAAATCCAGAAGATTAGTCAAACATGATTTCCCTTTCACAAATCCATGTTGACTTGGACTAATCCTTTTACTGCTATCCAAATGCCCCATTATTACATCTTTAATAATTGACTCCAGCATCTTTCACACCACCAAAGTCAGGCTAACTGGTCTGTAATTCCCCGTTTTCTCTCACGCTCCTTTCTTGAAAAGTGGGATAGCATTAGCTATCCTCCAATCCACAGGAACTGATCGTAAATCTATTGATTGTTGGAAAATGATCATATGTATAAATATATATGTATGTGTATATATTCATGTATGTGTATATATGCATGTATATGTATATGTGTGTATGTATGTATATATATGTTTATATGTGTGTGTATGTATGCATATAAATGTATCCATATATATGTGTGCATTTGTATGTGTGCATATGTATGTGTATACGTGTGTATGTATGTATGTGTATATATGTATGTGTATATATGTATGTGTATATATATGTATGTGTATAAATATATATATATGCATATATTTATTATTACTATATAATTATTTATATAATTGCCTTTATGGTTTATGTATATCATCTTACAAGATAAATGAATTAATAGTGATTATTTAAATCAAAGTTGCTTCTGATCCATGAGAATAAACTTTATTATCTCTAACTTGCCTCTCACACACAGACACACATTCATATAAATATATAAAATATATATACGTTAAATTTAATTTTGTGCAGTGTGTGTTAAAGCAATACAAGGGAAACTGCACAATACAATGCAAGGGAAACTACGCAAAGGAGGGGGCTGTTCCCGCTACAAGATACTCGAGGATCTTTGCTTTGGATCAAAGATTATAGAGGAGCTCTATAATCTTTGCTTTGGATTTCAGCGGGTGGCATACCGGAAGTCGCGTGTCGCATTAAGAAATGGTGGCCGTGACGTTCCGTCACGTACTACACATCAGTCCATTGGATTTCGGAGGAGTGGTCTATCTTGCTCCGCTATAAGATCTTTGGTCAGAATGACGGTTAGTGAAGAATTGGAATAATGGCTGAGCGTTCAGATGCTGCGCGCGCATCCTGCACCAAAAGGGGGGGGGGAGCGTGTGTCGTCACACACAAAGATCTTGTAGCGGAGAGCTCCGCTATAAGATCTTTGGTCACATACTAAGCACGCGCCTCCACAAACAGATGAGCGTCTTCTTGAATGGAGAGCGCATGGCCGCCTCCACAAACAGTCACACACACTGTGGACCCGCCCCCACAAAAAATATTGTGTGAGGAAGGGGAGGAGGAGGGTGGAGAGGGAGAGGGGGAGGGGGGGGGGAGAAGAGGATGGGGGAGAGAGGTGAAGGGGGGGGAGGGGTTGTAGCGGGCGTGCATGAGTCGAGAGAAGAGAGAAGGGCAGAGAGAGAGGGAGGCTGGTACAACAACAAAAAAGCTGGATAAACTCAGCGGGTGCAGCAGCATCTATGGACCGAAGGAAAAGGGCAACGTTTTTGGCCGAAACCCTTCTTCCGGGTTTCGGCCCAAAACGTTGACCTTTCCCTTCGCTCCATAGATGCTGCCGCACCTGCTGAGTTTATCCAGCTTTTTTAATGTCTACCTTCGATTTTCCAGCATCTGTAGTTCCTTCTTAAAGACAGAGACTGTGCACGGTAAGGGAATGAGGAGGGAGAGGGGGAAGAGTGTGGAGGGAGGGGGAGAGTGGGATGGGAGGGGGAGAGGGGTGGGGGGAGAGAGGGGAAAAAGTGTGGGGGGGAGACAAGTGGAAGAGTGGGGAGGGAGGGAGGGAGGGGGAGAGGGGTAGGAGTGGTGGAAGAGGAACAGGGGGAGTGGTGGAAGAAGGACAGATGGGTAGGGGAAGGGGTGGGGGAGAGAGGGGAAGGGAGGGGGAGACAGGGGTGGAGGAGGAAGAGGGGTGAGGTAAGGGGAGAGAAGTGGGAGGGGTAGGGGGAGTGGTGGAAGAGGGACAGAGGGGAAAGGGGTGGGGGAGAGACGGAAGGGGGTGGAGTAGAGAGGGAAGGGGGTGGGGGAGAGAGGGATGGAAGAGGGGTGAGGAGAGGGAGAGGGGGAGGAGAGAAGTGGTAGTGGGGAGGGAGGGAGGGGTAGAGGGGTAGCAGTAGTGGTGGAAGAGGGATGGGTGAGTGGTGGAAGGGGGACAGAGGGGAAGGGGTGGGGGAGAGAGTGGAATGGAGCGGAAGAGAGAGGGGTGGGGGAGGGAGAGGCGTCGGGTAAGGGGATAGAAGTGGAAGAGTGGGGAGGGAGGGGTAGGAGGAGTGGTGAAAGAGGGACAGAGGGGTAGGGGTAAGGGGGTGGTGGTAGAGAGGGAAGGGGGGTGGGGGAGAGAGGGATGGGTGGGAGAGGGAGAGGGGTGAGTAGAGGGAAACATTGAAACATAGAAATTAAGTGCAGGAGTAGGCCATTCGGCCCTTCTAGCCTGCACCACCATTCAATATGATCATGGATGATCATCCAACTCAGTATCCTGTACCTGCCTTCTCTCCATACCCCCTGATCCCTTTAGCCACAAGGGCCACATCTAACTCCCTCTTAAATATAGCCAATGAACTGACCTCAACTACCTTCTGTGGCAGAGAATTCCAGAGATTCACCACTCTCTGTGTGAAAAATGTTTTCCTCATCTCTGTCCTAAAGGATTTCCCCTTATCCTTAAGCTGTGACCCGCTTGTCCTGGACTTCCCCAACATCGGGAACAATCTTCCTGCATCAGACAAATGCAATTCAGGACTTTTCACTTCACAAGCAAAGTCAGAATGACGGTTAGTGAAGAATTCGAATAATCGCTGAGCGTTTAGATGCTGTGCGCGCCTCCTGCACCAAAGGGGGGGGGGGGGGGAGCGTGTGTCGTCACGCACAAAGATCTTGTAGCAGAGAGCTCCGCTATAAGATCTTTGGTCACATACTAAGCACGTGCCTCCACAAACAGATGAGTGTCTTCTTGAATGGAGAGCGCGTGGCTGCCTCCACACACAGACACACACTGAGGACCCGCCCCCACAAAAATATTTTGTGAGGAAGGGGAGGAGGAGGGTGGAGAGGGAGAGGGGGAGGGGGAGGGGGGGTGGGGGCGTGCATGAGTCGAGAGAAGAGAAAAGGGCAGAGAGAGAGAGAGGCTGGTACAACAACAAAAAAGCTGGATAAACACAGCGGGTGCAGCAGCATCTATGGACCGAAGGAAAAGGGCAACGTTTTTGGCCGAAACCCTTCCTCTTCTGAACGTTGACCATTCAATTCGCTCCATAGATGCTGCCGCACCCGCAGAGTTTATCCAGCTTTTTTTATGTCTGCCTTAGAATTTCCAGCATCTGTAGTTCCTTCTTAAAGACAGAGACTGTTCATGGTAAGGGAATGAGGAGGGAGAGGGGGAAGAGTGTGGAGGGAGGGGGAGAGTGGGATTGGAGGGGGAGAGGGATGGGGGGAGAGAGAAGTGGAAGAGAGGAGAGGGAGGGAGGGAGGGGGAGAGGGGTAGCAGGAGTGGTGGAAGAGGGACAGGGGGAGTGGTGGAAGAGGGACAGAGGGGTAGGGGAAGGGGTGGGGGTGAGAGGGGAAGGGAGGGGGAGTGAGGGAGGGAGAGAGGTGGGGTAAGGGAAGAGAAGTGGGAGAGGGAGGGGTAGGGGGAGTGGTGGAAGAGGGACAGAGGGAAAGGGGGTGGGGGAGAGAGGGAAGGGGGTGGGATAGAGAGGGAAGGGTTGGGGGAGAGAGGGATGGAAGAGGGGTGATGAGAGGGAGGGGGGAGGAGAGAAGGGGGAGAGAAGTGGAAGAGTGGGGAGGGAGGGAGGGGTAGTGGGAGTGGTGGAAGAGGGATGGGGGAGTGGTGGAAGAGGGACAGAGGGGTAGGGGAAGGGGTGGGACAGGGAGGGGAAGAGAGGGGGTGAGGGAGGGAGAGGGGTGGGGTAAGGGGAGAGAAGTGGTAGAATGGCGAGGGAGGGGTAGAGGGACTGGTGGAAGATGGACATAGGGGTAGGGGAAGGGGGCGGGGGGAGAGAGGGAAGGGGGTGGGGTAGAGAGGGAAGGGGGGTGGGGGAGAGAGGGATGGGTGGGAGAGGGAGAGGGTGTGGAGAGGGAAACATTGAAACATAGAAATTAAGTGCAGGAGTAGGTCATTCGGCCCTTCTAGCCTGCACCACCATTCAATATGATCATGGCTGATCATCCAACTCAGTATCCTGTACCTGCCTTCTCTCCTTACCCTCTAATCCCTTTAGCCACAAGGGCCATATCTAACTCACTCTTAAATATAGCCAATGAACTCAAATACCTTCTGTGGCAGAGAATTCCAGAGATTCACCACTCTCTGTGTGAAAAATGTTTTTCTCATCTCTGTCCTAAAGGATTTCCCCCTTATCCTTAAACTGTGACCCCTTGTTCTGGTCTTCCCCAACATCCGGAACAAACTTCCTGCATCTAGCCTGTCCAAGCCCTTAAGAATTTTATACGTTTCTATAAGATACCCCCTCAATCTTCTAAAATCTAGCGAGTACAAGGCGAGTCTATCCAGTCTATCTTCGTATGAAAATCCTGACATCCCAGCAATCAGTCTGGTGAACCTTCTCTGTACTGTCACTATGGCAACGATGTCTTTGACCATTGGGCATTGTGACATCATACGATGGAACATTCACCAGGGGCTGGGGCTCCTGCAAAGGCATATGTAAATGAATCCATTCCGATTGGACATCTGTGAGCATTGGGCATTGTGACATCACACAATGGAACGTTCACCAGGGGCCGGGGCTCCTGCAAAGGCATATGTAAATGAATCCATTCCGATTGGACACCTGTGAGCATTGGGCATTGTGACATCACATGTTGGAACGTTCACCAGGGGCTGGGGCTGGTGCTGATTCTATGGGTGAGAAGCCAGTTTATTTTTGAAATATTGGGGGGTTGGGGGGGGGGGGATACTTAGGAAAAAAAGTGAAATCTCTACCGAAATGGAAAAGATGTCGGCGATTCTGCGTCTGGTTTCGGAGTTGCTGTGAATCAAAGGAAGAAATGCATTCGGAAGCCGTACATGTAAATGGATCCATTCCGATTGGACATCTGCGAGCATTGGGCATTGTGATTGGACATCTGCGAGCATTGGGAATTGTGACATCACACGATGAAAACGAATCAAAAGGCAGAAAGACAGCCGGACGGCAGCCGGACGGATAGCACGAGAGTTTTATATATTAACTAGACCAAGTGCAGACCCGTTGGGTCTGTTTCCCCAAAGGCATTTGTGGGGGGGGGGGGGGGGGACAGCGGCATCACACTAACCACCTGGGTCTATTCCTCCAAAGCACTGTTGCGGGGGGAATCAAACACACACTCATCATACCCCTTGATATTATCTTAATTTTATTAATTGGCTTCCTTTATCCCATCTCCACCCTATCCACTGACGAATAGCCCGCACCTCTCGGGTGCGTCTAGAGGTGGGGGGTGGGGGGGTCAGAGAGAGTGTGCACAGTCAGAGTGGGAGAGAGAGGGAGAGAGGGCAGAGAAAAAGATAAAGATCAAAGAGAGTGAGAGAGCAGAGAGAGCGGCTGACAGGCGCTGCAAGTGGAAAAGTGATTTATTAAATCTTAAAATGGAAATAACTTAAAATACAACAATTTAAATGGTAAAAATAAAATTTATTCAGTTATGTTCATTTTCGCTCTGTCTCTTGCTCCATGTTTTGTGTTCATTCTTGCTCCATGTTTTGGGGTCACAGTTTAAGGATAAGGGGTAAATCTTTTCGGACCGAGATGAGAAAAACATTTTTCACACAGTGGTGAATCTCTGGAATTCACTGGCACAGAAGGTAGTTGAGGCCAGTTCATTGGCTATATTTAAGAGGGAGTTAGATGTGGCCCTTGTGGCTAAAGGGATCAGGGGGTATGGAGAGAAGGCAGGTACAGAATACTAAGTTGGATGATCAGCCATGATCATATTGAATGGCGGTGCAGGCTTGAAGGGCTGAATGGCCTACTCCTGCACCTATTTTCTATGTTTCTATGTTTCTCGTTGATCCTCGACATTCATTTATTTCTTCTTCGGTCTCTTGCTCCCCTCTGTTTTGCGTTCTTTCTCATTGATCCTCAAGACATTGTTTCTCTTGTCACGGCTGTTCATTACTTTTGTCTTGAATTCCTTTCTTTGGAGAAATTTCTAATGTTATTTCTTGTTGAGTCTTCATTCCTTCTATGAAGCCAATAACATATGAATAAAAAGGACAATTTTATCTTTTGTAGATATTTATAAACTTCTATGAACATTGTACTACCGTGTACCGATCTGGCTGTATTTTGGCAACTTCCTCTCGTCTCTTGTGCCGTTCTGCTCATTACTGCTTCTCAACGTTGCTTTGTGTTGTTCCTTGAACATCCAGCAACTCGATTGCTCCCATCTCTTTGCATGATGTAAAAAAAAGAGAAAGATATTTATCACGATGTAGATATTCATAAACTTGTAAAGGTAATTTCATCTATTGTAGACATTTATAAACTTCTGAAGACAATTATATATATAAATGCATTTACCTATAATTTAAAAAAAAAACATTACACAATTATGTACCATTTTGTATGTAATTTGGAAGCTTATTGTTGTGTCTCTTGTTCCATGCAAACTTCCATTAATTTTTGAAGCTCCTCAAGAGGTTCAGTCCTTTCTTGTTCTGTCTCTTGTTCACTTCTGCTCCATACTGCTTCTCAACATCTCTTTACAGTGTCCATTGACCATCATGCAACTTGTTTGCTGCTGCTTCTGGGCATGAATTAAAAAAAGGAGATATTTATTACAATGTAGATATTTATAAAATTCTATCTGTCAATCCATCAACATACAAATAAAAAAGAGATTTTGTATCATATACCAATTTCGGTGTTTTCTATCAATTTCTTGTTGTGTTGCTTGTTCCCTACTGTCCTTCATTTATTTCTCGCAGATCCCAAAGACGTTCAGTCTAAATATCTCGGATCCAGAAATTAGGTGACAGTGACAGCTCTAGACAAAAAGGCAGCATTTGAATGGTATTAGGGCATTCTGATAAAACTAAAGTCAATTTGTATCAAGGATAAAAAAAAACAATGCACGGGTCCGAAATAATTTCAAATACTGACCTTTCATCCATCTTAAGATCTGAAGTTGATTTTCACTGATGGTTACAGGATTTTCAATTCCACTGCAACTCCTGAGAAAATGCAGTCAATCCTTACAAACAAAATAACTCGACAATAGACCAAAGTGGAAAGTAACACTCATGTCAAACAACAGAAAAGGTAACGATAATTTCCTACAAGGCAGAAATTAACCACATAACCTTGATACGCAATGCCATTACCAACACCAAATCCTCAAACATCAATATCTCGGCAATCATCATTTACTCAATAATTGACTCAACAATTGAACTGTACCTGATACATATACCCTAGATGTGCAAGCCTGTAGTTTTATATCTTGCAGCAAATAATCCATCTGCAAGCTTTATCGTGAAGCATGAGAACAGCTCCAGCAACTTTCTATCCAAAAATCAAATACAACTGATAAGATTTTACATGTCACTTAATGTGTCCTTGAAGCTTTTTCTGAGGCAGCATTTTAAACTTTTGTGTGCAGAAATGTGATTCCTGTGTTAAACATCTCTTGTTGAACTGAGGAGCAATAATCAAAAGTGTCGAAACTCTGGACATTCGGTTCCTTCCTGCATCGCTTTTTGCCTTCAGTTTTGCGTCCTTTCATTGACTTTAGGAAAATTTGAGCACTTAATGCAGCAGTCATTTCTCAACAAAGCATTTGTTTAATTACAACATTCCTGGTTGATGTCCCATCCTTCAGGAACACTTTTACTTGTTCCTTCACCTTTCTTCTGCTAAGAACTACATATAGTTGGCCATGTTGAAATAATAATAATAATAATAATAATAATAATAATATATCTTTTATTGTCATTGCACGTTAGTGCAACGAGATTTAGTGTGCAGCTCCACTGATGTCCAGGAAAGGTAAATAAATACAATACATAAATAAACAAGCTGAATTGATTGACGTGACCATCTGAGGGAGACTGTCCAAAGAGGGTGGGTGGGGGGGCACTCATTAGGGCCGGTTCAGAGCCGCTATAGCTCTTGGGATGAAACTGTTCCTGAGTCTGGAGGTTCGGGCGTAGAAGGCCTTGTAACGTCTGCTGGAGGGAAGTAGTTGAAACAGACCGTGGCAGGGGTGTGATGAGTCCTTATGGATGCTGAGGGCCTTCCTGAGGCACCGCATGTGGTAGATGCCCTCCAAGGCTGGTAGCTCTGTCCCGATGATCCTCTGCGCTCTGTTGACGACGCGCTGAAGAGCTCTCCTCTCCGCCTCCGTGCAGCTGAGATACCACACAGAGATGCCATACGTTAGTATGCTCTCTGTGGTGCAGCGGTAGAACGTTGTCAGCAGTTGTTGGGGCAGACCAGTCTTTTTTAATGTCCTCAGGAAGAACAGTCGTTGCTGTGCCTTCTTGACCAGCGCGGCGGTGTTTGTGGACCATGTGAGGTCTTCTGAAATGTGAGTGCCCAGAAACTTAAAGCTGGACACTCTCTCCACACTTTCCCCATAAATGGAGATTGGGTCGTATTCTCCAGAATGGGACCTCCTGAAGTCAATGATCAGCTCCTTGGTCTCGGAGGTGTTTAGTGCCAAGTTGTTATTGGCGCACCAGTCCGCCAGGTTCTGCACCTCCGCTCTGTATTTTGTTTCATCACCGTTGGTGATCAGCCCAATCACTGTTGTGTCGTCTGCAAACTTCACGATGGTGTTGGTGTCGAATGCAGGGACACAGTCGTGAGTGAAGAGGGAGTAGAGCATGGGGCTTAGTACACAACCCTGTGGTGTGCCGGTGCTCAGGGTGATGGTGGAGGACAGGTGCGGGCCCAGTCTCACTGCCTGCGGTCGCTCCGTGAGAAAGTTCAGGATCCAAGCGCATATCGGTGAGCTGAGGCCTAGCTGGTGGAGTTTGGTGGTGAGCTTGGTGGGGATGACCGTATTGAATGCAGAGCTATAGTCAATGAAGAGCATCCTCACATACGTGCCCTGTCTGTCCAGGTGAGTCAGGACAGTGTGAAGGGCCAGAGAGATGGCATCCTCTGTCGATCTATTTGCCCTGTATGCAAATTGATGGGAGTCCAGTGAGGCAGGGATGCTGGATTTAATATGGGAGAGGACCAGCCTTTCGAAGCACTTCATGGGGATTGGAGTCAGGGCAACCGGCCAGTAGTCGTTGAGGTTGGTGATTTTGGACTTTTTCGGCACCGGCACTATGATGGCTGTTTTCAGGCACTTGGGGACCGTTGCCAGAGATAGAGAGAGATTGAAGATTCTCGTGAATACCTCCGCCAGCTGTCCAGCACAGTCCTTTAATACTCTTCCCTGTACACCATCCGGGCCTGCAGCCTTGCGTGGATTGATCCTACGCAGAGCGCACTGTACCTCCTGAGTGCTCAGTGTTAAGACCTGTCCCTCCGCTATGGCCGGGGTTATTTCACACCTGGTGGTGTTGCCAGTATCGAACCGGGCAAAGAAGGTGTTTAGTTCGTTGGCCAGTGTGATATCACCGTGGGGGCAGGTGGGGCTGCTCTTGTAGTCAGTGATGTCCCTGACACCCTGCCACATGCTTCTGGTGTCCGCGGTATAGAAGTGGTCTTCTACCCTTTGCCTGTGGATGACTTTGGCCTTTTTTATGCCTCTGTTCAGGTTCGCCCTGGCCGCACTGTAAGCAGAAGTGTCCCTGGATTTAAAGGCGTTGTTGCGTGCCCTTAGTAGATCCTGAACCTCCTTGTTCATCCAGGGTTTCCGGTTTGGGAACATCTTTATTTGCTTGTCCACTGTGACAGTCTCCACACAGCAGTTGATGTAGGAGAGCACAGTGGATGTGTACTCCTCCAAGTCTACCTCTGTGCCACTGGTAGCCTGTTGTGCAAACAGGTCCCAGTCGGTGCGATCAAAGCAGTCCTGGAGTTGTAGGGTTGCGTCCTCGGGCCATATTTTGACCGTCCTTATTGCAGGTTTGGTCTTGCGGATGAGGGGTCTGTATGCAGGCAGTAGAAACAGTGAGAGGTGATCGGATTGTCCCAGGGATGGGCAGGGGAGAGCTCTGTATGCATCCTTGATGTTGGTGTACACTTTATCCAACGTGTTTGAGCCCCTGGTAGGGCACTGCACATGCTGGTGGAATTTGCGGAGTGTGGCACGTAGGTCGACCTGGTTAAAGTCCCCTGCAACAATGAAGGCACCGTCGGGGTGAGCATCCTGCTGCTTACTGATGGCCGAGTGCAGCTGTGCTAGTGCTAGGTTAGCATTAGCCTGTGGTGGGATGTATATGGCCATGATGATAACCACAGTAACCTCCCGAGGCAGGTAAAACGGTCTACATTTAAGCAGTAGGTATTCCAGGTCTGGGGAACAGTAGCTCTCTATTGCAGTGTGGTTGGTGCACCAGTCATTGTTGATGTAGATGCAGAGCCCACCACCCTTGCTCTTACCGGAGTCCTTTGTTCTATCAGCACGATGCAGTGACCGGTTGGTCAGGTCCACAGCCCCATCAGGAACCAGCGCGCTGAGCCAGGTCTCTGTGAAGATCAGCACACAGCAGTCTTCCAGGGATCGCTGGGTGTTGATCCAGAGCCTTACCTCATCCATCTTGTTGGTGAGTGACCGGACATTCGCCAGAAAGACGCTTGGGAGCGATGGTCTTTGTGGAGCCCTCCGTAGCCTGTCCTGCACCCCCGCTCGCCTTCCACGTTTCTGCTTCCTTTCCCGGCGCTTGCTCCGTCTCCTGCCCTCCGGAGTGGTGATCCAAGGGGCTTTCCTGCCCAGCTCCGACGGGAATACTGGTTTCTCAA
Organism: Amblyraja radiata; assembly: GCF_010909765.2. NCBI lineage: Eukaryota > Metazoa > Chordata > Chondrichthyes > Rajiformes > Rajidae > Amblyraja > Amblyraja radiata. The sequence continues at coordinate 99,226,740 of NC_045961.1, forward strand.
GGTATATCAAGACCTTCTCCATGGTTTGTCCTTGTGCCTTATGAATTGTCATCACCAAACTCGACAGAATAGGGAATTGGCTCCGCCTAATGGGAATGTTTTCATCTTCTGACAAATTGATCTTCATCCTAGGAATTAGAACAATCTCTTCTTTGTAGGCCCCCATGTTGATTCTAGCAACTATGAGATTATTGTGTAGCTGTTCTACAATCAACCTCATTCCATTGCATAGCTTTGGGGGTTGCAACTTTCTGATTAAAACAATTGAAGATCCTTTCTTCAACTCCAATTTGTGTGGTGGTAATCCACAAATCTCGACTGAATCGAGGAATTCCGTTGGGAAGTGAGTTGAATTTGTTCCGTCAGTGACAGAATTGAAAGAATAGTACTCCCTCATGGTTCCAGGGAAGCGTCTGACACACGCAGAATTGATTCTTCTCATCGTATCATTGTGAGGAACCAAGATACAATTGTTAGAGAATAATGTTGCAGGGTGGTCAAATGCTGGATAGATATAATCAATGCAGTCATCCAGTGTTCTTGCTGAGAGAACCATGTCTTCTGGAATGTTAATTTCATTGTCTTCATTCTTTGCAATCTTGTCCTCTCCTACATCCAACAAAAATTTAGAATACTCACCCTTTCCTTCGCTCAATCGCATATTTCTCTTCAATTCAAACTTTGTGAAAGTCCGCCACAAGTATGATGTCTTGATGCAGGCGTTTTGAACATCAATATCACTTCCCATCTTCACTACAGGAAGGAGTTGTCTAAAATCACCACAGCAAATGGTAAGAATTCCACCAAAATGATCCTTTTTGCGGCATACATCTTGAAGAGTTCTGTCCACCACTTCAAAGCACTCCCTCCTAATCATTGGACACTCATCCCAAACAATGAGCTTCACTCTCCTGAAGAAATCTCCCGTTTTAGAGTTGCTGTTGATGTTGCACGTTGAATCCTCCGTCACATGGATAGGTATCTTGAATCGTGAATGTGCAGTTCTTCCACCAGGCATTAATGTGGCTGCGATACCAGATGATGCTACAGCAATGGTAATTTGACCTTGAGCTCTAACCGTGGAGAGGATCAAATTTATGATAAATGTTTTTCCTGTTCCTCCTGGTGAGTCAATGAAAATCATTGAAGATAGATCCCTTTGCAAGTAGTCGCACACATGGTCATAAACTTCTCTCTGCTCAGCATTCAGCAGAGGCTCATTCTCATCAACAAATCGCTGTTGTTCTGATCTATTGTAATTCAATTCATTAAGTAAATCAACATTTTCACCATCAATGTCCATCCTTTCATTTCTTGGTCGGGGCAAGGAAAATGTTTCCAGTGTGGTGTTGCAATTCTCAAGCTTGTCCTGAATATAAAACAGAGCCTGATCATGATGTCTGTCATCAATTGTGATATTCTGATCACTTTTTCTTCTTCGCTCGCTTTCAAGGTAATCCTCAGACATGCAATTCTTGAAGCGATCCCATAATTGTAGAGGATCGTTGATGTCAGTATTTGTCAGCAGAACAACAAACAAATCCCTGATTGCCCTGGGGAGTCTTGTCATTTCAGCATCTTCCATTGTTTGTTGCCAATGGTCGTCAGCTTCCAACAAACCTCTTTCTCTGCAGACGTCTTTGAAGGAAGGAAGAATTAATCCATTATGTGTCTTCAAGGACTCGAAAGACACTGGTCCTTTCACGTGATGCAGAAGCAGTCTCATGTAGAAGAGGTCACCTTGTTTTGGAGAAATGACATGTATTCGTCCAAGAACGTTGACTTCAAAAATACCTGGGAAGTTATCCACACTCTTCCCAACCTTCCTTCTTTGCCACCTCTTGCTGCTACATGTATAAAATAGTAAGATTAAACGAGAACTTACCAGTTTGAAGTTTGATCTTTATTTTATGAGGAGGAACGTTGAGGGACTACGTGAAGAACCCCGCCTACGGCGCATGCGTGTCATTCTTCAAAGCAGCGGTGTGAGGTCACAGATAGAAAATAATGACCTAAGATAGTAAGATTATTAAAGAGATACCAGTTTAAGATATGACCATATAAGGGTGGGAGCGGAGGGCACGTAGTCCCTCAACGTTCCTCCTCATAAAATAAAGATCAAACTTCAAACTGGTAAGTTCTCGTTTAATCTTACTATTTTACTTCGGAGTCACGTGAGTGACTTCGTGAAGACTTCAAAGCTCTGTGACCTCATGCCGTGGAACGAGTCCAATTTTCACAACTGCCTTGGTAGTTTGGGAGAAATTGTTACTGGTATTTAAAAAAAAACACAATGATACCAACATTTTTAAGCAAAAATTGTAAATAATATTGATTAAATCAATTTATAAACCTTATAAGCTTCAGGTGTAAATTAAATAGAACTCAAAATTTTTCCCCGAAAACGTTTCTTCTTTCCTAACTGGTTTGTTGTAATATGTGCGAAACGTTTTCTCTGATGACCATCCTGCAGTTCTGAGGATATTGTCCATCGGTACCTCCAGGCGATTAGCTGCTGATGTAGATGCAGCCCTGGTGGAGTGAGATTTGAATACATTAGTGTCCACTCCTGCCTGAACTAAGCAATATCTCAGCCACCGTGAAATGGTCTGAGTCGAGACTTTATGGTATGGCTTCTTATGGCTAATTAAAAGAGCCTTTTCATTGCCTCTGATAGCCTTCGTTCTGTCCATATATAACATGATGTGTTTTACTACACAGAGACGTTCATCCTGTGGATAGGCTATGAACTCTATCACCTGACCCGCTGATCCTGGTCTATTGTGCTTAATAAGGCCCTGGATCACGAAAATCAGCCTTCCTGTCGCCTCCGTCAAGTTATCCAATCTTAACTTCTGTAATGACTGGACCCTTTGCGCTGTGACCAGCGCCATAAGCATAACCATTTTCATAGTTAGATAGTTTAGCGGTAATGCCGTAGCCGGTGACCAATTCCGTAACATTTTTTAGGACTACGCTCACATCCCAGATTTGGCTATATCTAGCCCTTGGTGGGTTAGTGTTAAAGATGCCTCGTAGCAGTTTTATTACTAGAGGATGTGAGCCGACACCCTGTCTTTCTGTGCCTTCCCATAAATAACTGGACAAGGCACTCCTAGCACTATTGACCGTGCTGTAACTGAGTCCTTCAAAGTGCAGGCTTGTGAGGAATTCTAGGACAGCTGGAATATCCACCTTTCTGTGGTCTAGATTGTTGTCCAGGCAGTATTTAGTCCATTTCTTGACATGACATAAATATTGTTTTTGAGTGGAAAGTCTCTGTGCTGCTGTGATCATGTCCACAGTTCTATCAGATAAACCCATATGCCGAAATGGTTCCTTCAGAGTCTACAACCCAATAAATTTAGATAATTATGGCAAGGATGGCTGTCCCCAGTCACCGGATGCACCAGCAACTGAGGACTATGTTTTAAAGTCATATATGGTGTAAGCACCAAATCCTGCAGCCCCGAGAACCATGGTTGGGTAGGCCAATCAGGTACTATGAGAATCCCAGATGCCGAGTCTAGCTGAATTTTCCGTAGTACCCGATTGATGAGGCAGAAAGGAGGAAATGCATAAATGAACCATTTCCCCCAGTGCAAAGAGAATGCATCTGTAGCTTCTGCCTCAGGATCTGGTTCCCATGATATATACCTAGGTAACTGATGATTTAACCTGGATGCAAAAAGATCAATATCCGGCCTTCCGTACTTTGCTGTGATATCAGCAAATATCTTTCTGTCTAACATCCATTCCGTATTTTCATTAAATTTTCGTGACCTGGCGTCTGCCACTGAATTAAGTATCCCTGGTAGATACGTAGCCGATAACCAAATATTCCTTTGGATACACCATTCCCAAATATGGTTTGCCAATTCAGCACAGGATATTGATATATTTCCACCCATATGATTTATATATGCCACCACCGTGGTATTGTCTATCTGCAATCTAACATGCTGGTTAATCATTCCCGAGCAATAAGATTTTAAACCATCAAAAGCACTCAACATTTCTAAGTAATTTATACCCTTTGTGGTAAGTAGGTTAGTTTCCTGTATATTCCATCTCCCTCCAGAGCTCGAGATGGTATCCGTTGCTCCCCAACCCAGTGCACTGGCATCTGTTTGTAATACCACAGATGGGTTTGGAATAACTATTGGGTTGGAGCTATATATAACATTTTGTTCCCACCATTGTAGTTCTTTTATAGCTCTAATTGTTAGCTCCATAGGCCTATCAAAATGGCCTCTATTAATTTTTAGTGCTCTAATTTTTTCTCTTTGTAAATTTTGGTAATGCAATCGTCCAACTTGAATGGCAGGAAACGTGGCTATAATTTTCCCAATAATCCTGGCTACCCGTCTAATGGATGGTTTAACGGTATTAATAAGCTCTGTGCAATCCTTTTGGAACTCAGTGGCTTTCCCTATAGGTAAAGTCACTAACATATCAAGTGTGTTAATAGTGAACCCCAAGTAATCAATATTAGTTGCAGGTGTTAATCTTGACTTAATTGGATGGATAATGAATCCCAGCTGTTCCATCAATTTTCTTGTGGCAACCACTGCTCTACTAGCCAATTCATAAGTTTTCCCCACAATCAAGATATCCATTTTAAAATGAGCATATTGTACAAACTTATTAAGTGTTGATAAATCAATAATTATCCGGCAACCCCCATCTTTCTTATGTCTAATGAATATATTTGAGACAAATTCCTGTTGTTCATGTTTGGTTTTTTCAATTACTCCTTTCGTGAACAACCTTTGTATTTCAATTTTTGCTTTAGCTCTGTCTCATTTGGTAAGCATATAAGTTCTGTCCGGTGTATGTTGTACTGGAGGTTCTTGTATGTGTATAAACTCTATAAGATATCCCTTAATACTGCTAAGGATATACCTATCCACAGTTAACTTACACCATGCTTCCAAATGAAATTGCAACCTCCCTCCAAGTTCTGTGCTCCTTATTAATTTTTGAGGCACAGACCCACCTACCTCCATGGTTATCGGTGGTGTTACTTTCTTGGTCTTAACCGAGGTTGCGGAGGGCCTTGAGGTTGAAAGTGGGGTAAATGTTGAAGTGGAGGCTTCCGCATTTTCCATTGTGGGCGTCCCGGGCCAACCCCTAAAAAAAAGGACGCTGTTGCTGGTTTCCTCTGGCCTCTCTCCAATTTTTCGTACTATACATACTAGTACTTGCTTTTTTAGTCGTCCCATAAGGATGATACCGTTTTCCGACATATCCTTTGGTCGCTTTTATTAGGCCCAACGTTTTGGCCTCTTCCTCCAAATCTTTGACCTGTTTTGATAGGTCACCCCCAAACAACAAATTTTGAGGTTTTATGGCTTTCTGTTTGCACAGGATTGCAAATTTTGGGTCTAACGTTGGCTGAATAGCCCCTTTCCTGATGTTGTTCAGTTCAAATTGAACATTGCAAAACAGTGTAAAGCGTCTTTCATATCATTGGACATATGCACATTTTCCAGCGTACGGGCCAAAGCTGTTATACCCGCCGAGAGTCCTTTACTAGCATTCTGTATTTTTATATCCAGACTCCGAATATCCTGCCCCACGTGTCTCCAAATGCTTCGGTTCACCTTGGGTACATTCAGAGCCGCACAATTTCGCGGAGGTAAATGTCTTGCCCATACCTCAGCTAAGGTATCAGTTTTGAGGTGATGGGTCGTCATATAATCAATGCTGGCCGCCATCCTGGCCTCTAGGTCTTTTCCAGTTTCTTCTTGCTGGAAATATGTGTGCACCATGTCCAGCAACTGTGTTCCCTCATCCTCCATATGGGAACGTGGCTCTGACTCTTGTTCAGAGTCCGAGTCAGGCAGCCCTTGAACACCCTCTTCAGATGAGGATGATATGTCCAGCAGCCTTTTCTGGCCATGCTCTGAGGGACTTACACCTGTATGTGTGCGGCTTTTATCCATTTTCTGGAGCCTGACACTATGGAGATGTTCCTCCCACAAACCGCTCCAGCCGACTTTCGTGCTCTCCCGCACTAGTCGCTCACGGGTGTTTCTTTTTAGCCCACCGCTCCTGCCGACTTTCGTGCCCTCGGGCACTAGTCGCACGCGGTTTAAATCGCAACTCGTCGCCATGCCTACCGGCTCTGGTTGCTCCCGGCCGCTGCAAACGCCGTTTTTCGCCGTCCCGGTACTCCTCCAAACAGATAGATGACGGCCCCACATGCTGCAGCCACTCGTACTGTTTTCCGAGCTCTGCAGATGCGATCGCTGCCGGCTGCTCTATGCCCTGCAGCTGGTCATCATCACTGCTATACAAGTAAGTATTTACCGGCGATTTTTCGGGCTCACTTTCCCAGCGGTTCGTTTTGCGGTTCGCCTTCCCGCCCGGTCTAGAATTAGTTTTTCCCGGCGCGGGGTTTGAATCTGGCACAGCTGGCTCAACGCAAACTGCCTGTGCCGTCGGCTGCTGCTGCGGGTCCCCGGCACCTTTACCGCCGACATCCTGCAGCTTCTTCACAGCCTTTCTGCGTCCTCTATCCATTCCTAAAAAACGGTGAAAATGCAGAATCACTTACCTGCCGTCGACCGGCTTGTTAACTCTCCCGTTCAAGGGGACGTTCTCCCCAGGTCCGACACGTTCAATGCGTGTATGCGATATGACACGCATGCGCCGTAGGCGGGGTTCTTCACGAAGTCACTCACGTGACTCCGAAGTAAAATCGAGGTACATCAACGTACAATAGTGTTCTTGCAAACGGATCTTCAGAACTCAATCGAACAAATTCAGTCAAAGTGGTTCTCGCAATTCCATCATTCATCCCTTGCTGAGCAGCATCAAAAAATACTTGTTGTTGGTCTGGTAGATGTACATCAAGTCGAATGACAGGGGGGTGTCTCTCATGAGTAAGAAATCCAAGGACTGATGCCCCTGCCTCTGAAGGACCAATGTATCTTCCATTCAGGTACTGTTTAATCTCGTCATTTACGTTAATTCCAAAAGCTGCCTGATCACATCCCTTCAAGGTGTACTTGATGACGTATTTGATTGACTGTACAGAGCAGCATATTTCAACGTTGAGGTGACATTTGAAAGCCTTCAATAGTTCTGCATTATAGGGCACAACCCAATTAGAAGTAATAGTCTGTAACGAACGTCCTTCTTGATGTCCCTGAAATCCTCCCATTGCGGGAGATCTTCTCCTGTACAGAGGATACGAATCATCTCCATACATTGTGCTTTCGACAAATGGCTTTGGGAATCTCTTGGTGCATCTTCCTTCCTTCCAACATCGAGATGTGGCCTTGCAGAACGGTCCATGGATCATGTGCTTGAGTACCAATTTATGCAGCTCAGGATCTGCTTGTGGGTCTGGAATTTCAGCTTGCACAAATCTTTCATATTGTTGAGGTCTTGGCTTACTCGCTTCATCAAGCCAAAGCAGACAATGGAAATGAGGCAGTCCTCTCTTCTGATATTCCATAGTCAAGATGAAAGCAATACAGTTTCCAAAGAAGCCATCTGGTTCAGTGACGGTCTTCATGAATATTTTTCTTTTCAGCTCGAATACTCTTGCTATTAACTCCGGTCTATCAGACGGCTGCTGATTTGGAAAGAGGCACTGTCGGATCTCGCTCCAATTTGGATTGCAGGTCATTATAATGAAGAATGCAGCAGTACCATACTTCCGAACATACATCATGGCGTCCTGGCATTGTCCCATCATATATCTGGGACCACCGACAAATGTTGAAGAGAGGATGATGCGCCTTCCAATTTTTTCCATGTCATCATCATCATGTAATGCATCCGTCAGTCCTTTGTACGTTGTTGACCTCAACGATACCTCATGCGAATATAATTCAGTCTATCACCTTCCATTTTAGCCGCCATATCTACAAGATATTGTTGGAAGAGTCGTCCTCTTCTCAAAAGCTGGTTGAATTCATTGTCACGATTCATGATCCTATATGCATAATATCGCATTAGTGTCAATTTTCTGCCGGTACTCATTTGGAGTTGTGAATGCCATCCGTCATCACCAAGTGGAAAGAAAAGGATGTATTGAAAACTGTCATAAGACCTATGGGACTCTGAAATGATTTGCAGACCTCCTTCTGCTCCTCCTTACTTGAAAGATCGGGATTATTTTGTTTCCCTTGGTAATTTTGAATCAGATCGTACAAAACTCACATGCGGGGTTCCTCAGGGCTCCATTCTTGGACCCATTTTGTTCAACATCTATATGCTCCCCCTAGCTCAGATCATAGAGCATTTTAACATATCCTACCACACTTATGCCGATGACACACAACTATATATCGCAGTGTCACCACATGACCATAGTCCCCTACACTCACTGAGCCAGTGTGTCAAACATATCAATGAGTGGATGAACCAGAACTTCCTCCAGCTCAATACAAATAAGACAGAAATGATTGTATTTGGTCCCAAAAAATCAAGGCTAGAGGTGAGTGCTCAACTCGACTCAATTGCACTGAAAACCACAGACAAAGCCAGAAATCTTGGTGTAGTTATGGACTCGGATTTGAATTTTAACAGCCATATAAAGACCATTACCAGATCTGCCTATTACCATCTAAAAAATATAGCAAGAATCAAGGGATTTCTGTCCAAAGACGACACTGAAAAACTTGTTCATGCATATATTTTTAGTAGGTTAGATTATTGTAATGGCATCTTTACAGGTCTCAATAAAAAATCAATTAAACAACTGCAGCTTATCCAAAATGCCGCTGCCAGAGTCTTGATCAACACCAAGAAAATGGACCACATTACACCTGTCCTTAAATCTTTGCACTGGCTCCCTGTGTGTAAGAGGATAGATTTTAAAATTCTGTTACTGACCTACAAGGCACTGAATGGTCTTGGTCCAAAATACATCTCTGACCTACTTGTTGTATATGAGGCGCCTAGACTCCTCAGGTCTTCAGGGACAGGTTTACTCTGTGTTCCCAGGGTCAGAACTAAAAAGGCTGAAGCAGCATTCGGTTTTTATGCTCCACACCTGTGGAACAAGCTCCCTGAACACCTGAGGTGTGCACAAACTGTAAGCGCATTTAAATCAGGCCTAAAAACACTGTTGTTTAGTATAGCTTTTCCATAACCCGACATGCAGGTAATCTTAACCGTCTAATTTTAACCCTTTTATGTGCTTTTTAAAATCGTTTCATTGTTTCATTGACGTTGTTTTATTATTCATACATTTGTTGTATTGCTTATTTTGCAATTTTTAATTATTGACTATTTTATTTTTTCTTTCCTGTAAAGCACCTTGAATTGCAGTTTGCATGAATGGTGCTATACAAATAAATTTGCCTTGCCTTGCCTTGCCTCCTCTTCCTCTTCTTCTCAAGACAATGTGGCGTGATGTTGCCACAGGCACATTACTGTTTGCTATGAGGACGGCAACTTCATTTGCAGTTTGCGTGTTAAACCTCCGGTCATGTTGGAAAGGTGGTCGATAATTGGGATCAATAACGATTGATGCCTCCGGTAAATCTCTAATTCTCTCCATCGCCATCACAAGTGAATGAATGTAAGGGTTGTTTAGTCTTATCATGTTTTCAAGCATTTCAAGAGCGTCCCTTTGAATACCAGCATCTTGGAGTATACTCATTCGCAACTCAATGCTATCTTGCGGGTCCATGAAATAGATTTGTAAGAATTTACTTTGTTGATCTTGGTCAGGTATCAAAGAACCAATGAAATGATGAATCTGGCCTTGAATGATCATTGAAGGATTCCATCCATGTGACACCACTTCCTTGGCACCAAATGACGTGAATTGAAAGAGACAATTGTATTGTCTAATATTCTTTTGGAACTCATGTGCTTGTGGCGTGTCACCTGTATACAAATTAATGAGTGCATTCGGGAGTGTTTTCAGAGGAGCAATGTTGACCTTACCCTTCATGCAGCAAAAGTTGGTCGTTTCTGCTGAGTAGCGTTCAGCTCGACAATGAAGGCAAACATTGGTCATTTGACCAACATCAGCATTAATATTTCTCCTTATAAGTCGTGCATTTCATTGTTCATCCAGCCTTCTAGTTCTTTCATCTCCCATCTCTGAATCCCTTCTCATTTGTATTCTTTCTTGATGTTCCTCAAGATGTTGAGTTGTTTCTTGATGCATTTCTTGAGTTCTTCTCTCCTGCTCCCTCTCTCGTTTATTTCTGAGACATTGACTTCTTTTCGGCTCTGTCTCTCGAGTACTTCTCTCCTGCTCCCTCTCTCGTTTATTTCTGAGACGCTGACTTGTTTCTGGCTGTCTCTTGAGTTCTTCTCTCCTGCTCCCTCTCTCGTTTATTTCTGAGACGTTGACTTCTTTTCGGCTCTGTCTCTCGAGTCCTTCTCTCCTGCTCCCTCTCTCGTTTATTTCTGAGACGTTGAGTTCTTTCTGGCTGCGTCTCTTTATCCCTTCTCTCCTGCTCCCTCTCACGTTTTTCTCTGAGACGTTGAGTTGTTTTTTGCTGCATCTCATGTGCACTTCTCTCCCGCTGTCTCCCCTGTCTATCTTGTAGACACTGAGATGTTTCAGGCTGTGTCTTTTGTTCCCTTCTCTCCTGGTTCGTCTCATGTGCACTTCTCTCCCGCTGTGTACCCTGACTATCTTGGAGACACTGAGATGTTTCTGGCTGTGTCTGTTGTGCTATTCTCTCCTTGTTTATCTCTGGATTACCTCGGAAATGTTGTGTTCTTTCTTGCTGAGTCAGTTGTTCTTTTCTCCTCCTCATTACTTCTCGATGTCTAATTTTCTCATCACACGACCGCCCTGTATGTTTATTCCTTCCTCTGGGCATGATTTGAAAACAGAACCTCAGTTGGCAATGAAGACTGGATTAAGTTATTCAAAATGGAATTTTTCCGAATTAAAAAAAGCCCAAACACACTCTCAGTTATCAATGATGACAGATACATTTATTCAAAATGGTAGCTTTCAGATCAAATGAAATAAATCACAAAGAAATTGTTTTGAAATCTCAGTTGTCAACGAAAACAGATCAATTTCTTGAAAATGGAGCCTTTCCTCTAGAATGAAATCACACAATGAAACCTGTTGTCAATTACAATGAAATGTTTTTATAAATATGTTGTCAATTTAAACGTCAATTAAAAATCAAAAAAATGCTGTCTATGAAATGAAATGTTGTCTTTAAGAATTAAAGACAATCGTTAAGAATTTAGAAATTACAAAATTGTAAAGATGTAACAAATGGGGAGAATTTAATGTTTGAAAACAGTTTTTTTTAAACTATATTTTTAAAAAATCAAAAAAAATTAAACGTTGACAAAGTGAAAAAGCAAAGATTTAGAATCTAAGCTGTCAATGAAAAGACAGAAAATTTATTTAAAAAAACGGTATTTAAACGTCAATCAAAAATCAAAAAAAGGCTGTTTTTGAAATGAAATGTGGTCTTTAAGAATTAAAGACAATAGATAAGAATTTAGAAATTTCAAAATGTTAAAGATTTAACAAATGGGGAAAATTAAACGTTAAAAAAAGTTTATTTTAAACTATCTTTTTTAGAAAAAACAAAAAAAATCAACGATGACAACGTGAAAAAATAATGATTTTGAATCTAAGTTGTCAATGAAAAGACAGTAAAAATTTGTTTTTTTAAAAACAGTATTTGAAATTTAAAGTTTGTGTTAAAAAGTAGTAATATTAAGTGAGTAATAAATCATTCAATGAAAAACAAATAAAGAATTTAAAAATGAAATGCAATCAAATGTTAATGCAAAAAAATTAATCTTTTAAATGAAATGCACTCTTCACTAAGCACGCGCCCCCACAAACAGATCAGAGCGTCTTCACAAACTGTGACAGACACTAAGCACCCGACCCCACAACTTATCTTTATAAAAAAAAAAAAAAAGTCAACGATGACAAAGTGAAATAACAATGATTTTCGTTAACAAAGACAATCGTTTAGAATTTAGAAATGTCAAAATGGTAAAGATGTAACAAACGGGGAAAATTTAACGTTAGAAAAAAGTTTTTTGAGAGGAGGGGGAGGAAGAGGGGGAGAGGAAGGGGGGAGAGAGGGAGGGAGGGGAGTTGAAATTATTAGTGTTAAAAAGTAATGTTAAGTGAGAAATAATTCAATTCAATGAAAAACAAATAAAGAATTTAACAATAAAATGTTAATGTTAAAAATGAAATGCACTCTTGAAGATTTATAATGAACAGTTAAATGAGAAAATTCAATGTATTAAAAATAAAGAAATTAACAATGAAATGCAATAAAATGTTAATTTAAAAAAAATAATCTTTTAAATAAAATGCACTCTTTAAGATTTATAATGATCAGGTAAATGAGAAACAAATAAATTCAATCCAATAAAAATAAAGCTGATTATTATCATCAGACAAATGCAATTCAGGACTTTTCTCTTCACATGCAAAGTCAGAATCAAAGATTATAGAGGAGCAAGATAGACCACTCCTCGAAAAACGCGTAGTATGACGTGTGTGATTGTCGACGCCATTTTTTAAGGCCGCACACTGTCATGGCGTCCTTATCTAAATCTTCACATCACTGCTCTGCTATCAATTGTTTTAATCGTAAATCTAAATGACTCGACCTGTCATTCTTTAGGTTCCCCAATGACAAAGAAAGGTGAGAAAATATTATTATTATTTTCAGTCAATATTCTGTCGTGAAAATGTTATTTTCTGTTCTCCCATCAACGGCCATTGGGAAACTAGGTTTGTCGGTACATTAGAAAGTTATTAGACTTATTTTTAATAGATCTTTACTTACCATAATAATAAAGACAATTTTAACACTTCTGTACGTTTTTGGTTTTGTTCTTGTAGGGGATTGGTCTCCAAAATATGGCCCGCGGGACACATTAGGCCCAGTGACCACGAGATTTTTCGAGCTCAGATTCAAGTCCGAGAACGCGGCGGCTGTTACCCGTTATAACCCTCGAAATGTCGAGACATCACAAGCAAAGATCACAAGCCCGCCGAGAAGAAGGGTGCAATCAAATATTATACAACTCTGCTCTATCATCTTTGGGTGCAATGGTGGGCCGGGGGGTTCGGCGGCGGCGGCCGCAATCAAAGATACGAGAGGAGCTCTGCTCTATAATCTTTGATCGGAATGGGACGGCTGCGCGTTATAATGTGTTATCGTTCCACTCTCCCTCTCCCCCTTCTCCCTGTCCCCTTCTCCCTCTCCCCCCTTCTCCCTCTCCCCCCTTTTCCTCTTCTCCCTCTCCCCCTTCTCCCTCTCCCCCCATCTCCTTCTCCCCCCTTCTCCCTCTCTTCTCTTGATCTCTCTCTACCCTCTCTTCTCTCGATCTCTCTCTCCCCTCTCTTCTCTCGATCTCTCTCTCCCCTCTCTTCTCTCGATCTCCCTCCCTTCCCTCTCCCCCTCCCTTCCCTCTCTCCCTCCCTTACCTCTTCGTGAGAGTTGGCAGCTCTGCTATGCCTTGGGTCCAAAAGAGGGTAGAAAGAAAATACTTAATGGTCTTTGTAAGAAGATTTTAATAAGCTCTTCTACATTTAAGGTAAATTGACATATTAGAGGCAAAAAGCATCTTCAATATACAGGTCTCTCCACACAACTGAAAACAATTGCATTTAAGTGATATATCATCCATTGTTCAGGCATGTAGTTATGATCATCTTTTTTCTTATTAGTAAATCCTAATGGTGCTTTCTCACGGTGCAACCTGAAGCAAGACTTAACAAGAGTTTAACATCGTGGGAACCTTCTGCAATAGCAGTGCGGCATTCGTGGACCACCGAGGACCTCCGTGGCGCTAACGGCAGGTAGTCGTGTAACTTTGTAAGGTCGGGAGAAAATTCAAACATTTTTGAATTTCTCCAAGAGTGACTTGAGCAGCGTTGCAACATTGTATGAACGCAGATGCCAGTGCGATATCCGTGCGATATCCGTAATGACACTTGCGGGTACCGTGGGAACTCCTGCGAACGGTAAACCCGGAAGCTTGACAGAAGGGACATAAGGTGAGTAAAAAAGGTGTTCTCAATATCGCCAATGGACCATGTGTCCATCGAGGACGTCCCACCTAATTGTCATTGTTTGAGAATCTTTTTCACAGTAAAAAGACTTACATAGAAACATAGAAATTAGGTGCAGGAGTAGGCCATTCGGCCTTTCGAGCCTGCACCGCCATTCAATATGATCATGGCTGATCATCCAACTCAGTATCCCGTACCTGCCTTCTCTCCATACCCTCTGATCCCCTTAGCCACAAGGGCCACATCTAACTCCCTCTTAAATACAGCCAATGAACTGGCCTCGACTACCCTCTGTGGCAGGGAGTTCCAGAGATTCACCACTCTCTGTGTGAAAAAAGTTCTTCTCATCTCGGTTTTAAAGGATTTCCCCCTTATCCTTAGGCTGTGACCCCTTGTCCTGGACTTCCCCAACATCGGGAGCAATCTTCCTGCATCTAGCCTGTCCAACCCCTTAAGAATTTTGTAAGTTTCTATAGGATCCCCTCTCAATCTCCTAAATTCTAGAGAGTATAAACCAAGTCTATCCAGTCTTTCTTCATAGGACAGTCCTGACATCCCAGGAATCAGTCTGGTGAACCTTCTCTGCACTCCCTCTATGGCAATAATGTCCTTCCTCAGATTTGGAGACCAAAACTGTACGCAATACTCCAGGTGTGGTCTCACCAAGACCCTGTACAACTGCAGTAGAACCTCCCTGCTCCTATACTCAAATCCTTTTGCTATGAAAGCTAACATACCATTCGCTTTCTTCACTGCCTGCTGCACCTGCATGCCCACTTTCAATGACTGGTGTACCATGACACCCAGGTCTCGCTGCATCTCCCCTTTTCCTAGTCGGCCACCATTTAGATAATAGTCTGCTTTCCTGTTTTTGCCACCAAAATGGATAACCTCACATTTATCCACATTATACTGCATCTGCCAAACATTTGCCCACTCACCCAGCCTATCCAAGTCACCTTGCAGTCTCCTAGCATCCTCCTCACAGCTAACACTGCCCCCCAGCTTAGTGTCATCCGCAAACTTGGAGATATTGCCTTCAATTCCCTCATCCAGATCATTAATATATATTGTAAATAGCTGGGGTCCCAGCACTGAGCCTTGCGGTACCCCACTAGTCACTGCCTGCCATTGTGAAAAGGACCCGTTTACTCCTACTCTTTGCTTCCTGTTTGCCAGCCAGTTCTCTATCCACATCAATACTGAACCCCCAATGCCATGTGCTTTAAGTTTGTAAACTAATCTCTTATGTGGGACCTTGTCGAAAGCCTTCTGGAAGTCCAGATACACCACATCCACTGGTTCTCCCCTATCCACGCTACTAGTTACATCCTCGAAAAATTCTATAAGATTCGTCAGACATGATTTACCTTTTGTAAATCCATGCTGACTTTGTCCAATGATTTCACCACTTTCCAAATGTGCTGCTATCCCATCTTTAATAACTGACTCTAGCAGTTTCCCCACTACCGATGTTAGACTAACTGGTCTGTAATTCCCCGTTTTCTCTCTCCCTCCCTTCTTAAAAAGTGGGGTTACGTTTGCTACCCGCCAATCCTCAGGAACTACTCCAGAATCTAAAGAGTTTTGAAAGATTATTACTAATGCATCCACTATTTCTGGAGCTACTTCCTTAAGTACTCTGGGATGCAGCCTATCTGGCCCTGGGGATTTATCGGCCTTTAATCCATTTAATTTACCCAACACCACTTCCCGGCTAACCTGGATTTCACTCAATTCCTCCAACTCCTTTGACCCGCGGTCCCCTGCTATTACCGGCAGATTATTTATGTCTTCCTTAGTGAAGACGGAACCAAAGTAGTTATTCAATTGGTCCGCCATATCCTTGTTCCCCATGATCAACTCACCTGTTTCTGACTGCAAGGGACCTACATTTGTTTTAACTAATCTCTTTCTTTTCACATATCTATAAAAACTTTTGCAGTCAGTTTTTATGTTCCCTGCCAGTTTTCTTTCATAATCTATTTTTCCTTTCCTAATTAAGCCCTTTGTCCTCCTCTGCTGGTCTCTGAATTTCTCCCAGTCCTCCGGTATGCTGCTTTTTCTGGCTAATTTATACGCATCATCCTTCGCTTTGATACTATCCCTGATTTCCCTTGTTATCCACGGATGCACTACCTTCCCTGATTTATTCTTTTGCCAAACTGGGATGAACAATTTTTGTAGTTCATCCATGCAGTCTTTAAATGTCTTCCATTGCATATCCACCGTCAACCCTTTTAGAATTAATTGCCAGTCAATCTTGGCCAATTCACGTCTCATACCCTCAAAGTTACCTTTCTTTAAGTTCAGAACCATTGTTTCTGAATTAACAATGTCACTCTCCATCCTAATGAAGAACTCAACCATATTATTGTCACTCTTGCCCAAGGGGGCACGTACAACAAGACTGCTAACTAACCCTTCCTCATTACTCAATACCCAGTCTAAAATAGCCTGCTCTCTCGTTGGTTCCTCTATATGTTGATTTAGATAACTATCCCGCATACATTCCAAAAAATTCTCTTCCTCAGCACCCCTGCCAATTTGATTCACCCAATCTATATGTAGATTGAAGTCACCCATTATAACGGTTTTGCCTTTGTCGCACGCATTTCTAATTTCCTGTTTGATACCATCTCCAACTTCACTACTACTGTTAGGTGGCCTGTACACAACACCCACCAGCGTTTTCTGCCCCTTAGTGTTTCGCAGCTCTACCCATACCGATTCCACATCCTGCAAACAATGCTACAGATGTAAAAGTGCTGTTTTTGCAGTTTCCTTTAATTTATCTTATAAAAGTCTGTCTGTTCCCTGCAAAAACAGCACTTTTACATCTGTAGCATTGTATGTTTTTAAATCATGGATAACATTAAATTGTTCTCCTGTACATAAACTAATATATTGTTATAGATACTCACTACTGGGGAGGCAATCTCAAATCCACCTTGATCACCCTCTCCCTGCTCCAAGGAGCCCACAGGCAGTGGTATCTCTGGCATCTCCTCTTGCCTCTCCACCTGTCTCTCTTGCTGAGTTTCCTCCTCATTTACCTGCATGGCTAAAACTTTCTGACTTTCTTTGACCCCTTTCTTTGCGCTTTTCTGAGAGGCATCTCTGCAAGTCTTTTTACTGTGAAAAAGATTCTCAAACAATGACAATTAGGTGGGACGTCCTCGATGGACACATGGTCCATTGGCGATATTGAGAACACCTTTTTTACCCACCTTATGTCCCTTCTGTCAAGCTTCCGGGTTTACCGTTCGCAGGAGTTCCCACGGTACCCGCAAGTGTCATTACGGATATCGCACGGATATCGCACTGGCATCTGCGTTCATACAATGTTGCAACGCCGCTCAAGTCACTCTTGGAGAAATTCAAAAATGTTTGAATTTTCTCCCGACCTTACAAAGTTACACGGCTACCTGCCGTTAGCGCCACGGAGGTCCTCGGTGGTCCACGAATGCCGTACTGCTATCGCAGAAGGTTCCCACGATGTTAAACTCTTGTTAAGTCTTGCTTCAGGTCGCACCGTGAGAAAGCCCTTTAAATGATATCTCCTGTAATTTCAGATGTCAACAGTGGGTCCAGAATACTCATCGACAAGATCTCCTGCACCGAACTGCAGAGTATTTGTCAAATAACTGCCGTCTTATGTACATTGTGTGAAATTGTGATTTGTTAACTGCACAAAACTAATGCAAATGGCGATATATTTATTATTGTATCTACGTTGGACATTTTGCTCTTTGGTGTCAGAACGTGAGGTGGGAGATTGCAACCTTCACGTGGTCCGCCCTGTTTCGACAAATGCAATCAACCCGGTGTGCACAGTCAAATAAGATCAAATAGAACAAGTTGTCCTACAACTTTAGGCTGTGCACGCCATACGCAAGAAGAAGAAGGAGAAGTGTCAGAACGCAGTCAGAAGAAGGCTTCCGACCTGCAACGTCACCTATTCCTTTTCTCCAGAGATGCTGCCTGACCCACTGAGTTACTCCAGCATTTTGTGTCTATCTCTGTTTAGATTGGACTCGTGGGTGGAGATTGCGGCTGGTCTGGTGATCTAGAACGAGGGCCAAAGTCTCAGAATATGGGTCATGATATTTAGTAATGAGACAAGGAGTAGTATGGGTCATGATATTTAGTAATGAGACAAGGAGCAGTTTCTTCACTCAAGGGCTGGGAATCTTGGAATTATTGATCGCGTGAGATGGTGGAAGTCGAGTCCTTGAAAGGAGAGATTTTTTTTTTCAAATACGAAAAGGATGAAGGATAATGGAGAGAATGTGGGAATAAGGTGTTGAGGTGCAGGATCAACAATAATCTTACTGATGGTGGTGTGAACTTAGATGGCTTATCCTTGCTTTTATTTCTTACAGAGATACAGCGCGGAAACAGGCCCTTTGGCCCACCGCGTCCGCATTGACCAGCGATCCCCGCACACTAACACCATCCTACACACACTAGGGACAATTTACACTTATGCCAAGCCTACAAATCCTGTATGTCTTTGGAGTGTGGGAGGAAACCGAAGATCTCGGAGAACACCCATTCAGTCACGGGGAGAATGTACGAACTCTGTACAGACAGCACCCACTGTAAGGCAGCAACTTTACCGCTGCACCACCATGCCGCCCTTAAACCACTAGGGCACTAGGTTACAATAAACTTCCTACATATTCCAGGAATGCATCTCATAAAAATGCGCGAGGTTTAAATGCATTGTAAAATCTGCTCTCAATTTCCTAGATCGGTATTGCTCTAATGGCCTCTTTGTATCATTTTCTTTGATTTAAATCATCCATTGTTCTGCGTTTAGATTTTATTTTTTCCCCTGTGGATCACAAGGCACTGTTTGTTTCAGGAGTGACTCTAATCTCCAGCGTAATTTGACAAGACAGCCAAGAGGGCAAACACAGGCAGTTCAGAGCTGCTGCCTGTATCGCATGAGAGAACAAGAATGAGACCAACTTGTTTTTTGCAGATCATCAACCCTTGACTGATGTTATCAATGCCGATGGTGACTCAAGGAGGCTCAACCAGGTGGTGGTTTACAAAGGTCCATGCCCATTATTCCTCATGGCATGCCACCAGCCTCAACAGATCACCTAGTCATAGAGTCTCACAGCGTAGAAGCAGGCCCTTCAGCTCAACTTGCCCATGCTGGCCAACATGTCCCATCTACACTGGTCCCACATGCCTGCATTTGTCCCATACCCCTCTAAACCTGTCCTAACCATCAAATAACCTAACAGAACTGTCATATGAGGAAAGATTGAAAAGGCTAGGCTTGTATTCACTGGAGTTTAGAAGGTTGAGGGGAGATCTTATCATATTGTTTACAGTGTACTATGTTTACAGATTCTGTTGTGCTGCTGAAAGTAAGAATTTAATTGTTCTATCTGGGACAAGCTAGATGTAGGAAATTGTTCTACATGACAATAAAACACTCTTGTTAGATGCAAGGAGATCTTATAGAAACATATAAATGAAAAAAAGGAGTGAACAAGCTAGATACAGGAAAAATGTTCCCAATGTTGGGCGAGTCCAGAACCAGGGGCCACAGTCTTAGAACAAATGGGAGGCCATTTAAGACTGAGGTGAGAAAAAACTTTTTCACCCAGAGAGTTGTAAGTTTGTGGAATTCCCTGCCACAGAGGGCAGTGGAGGCCAAATCACTGGGTGGATTTAAGAGAGAGTTAGATAGATCTCTAGGGGCTAGTGGAATCAAGGGATGTGGGGAGAAGGCAGGCACGGGTTATCGATTGGGGCTGATCAGCCGTGATCACAATGAATGGCGGTGCTGGCTCGAAGGGCCAAATGGCCTCCTCCTGCACCTATTTTCTATGTTTCTAGAACACTCATCCAGCAATCCTCGAGCCCACCAGCTCATCCCGTAGTCAATTCATCAGCTTTTCCATAAGAACTTCCATCAGTTCTTCCAAAAGAATGACAATCAGCCAATCTCGATTAACCTCAGCCCATCAAGCAGCCCCTTAATTCACCCAGAAGTCTGAAGCTATTGAATGCTCACTGCATCTCTTTCCATGTTGGCAAGTTAATATCCAGCTGCATGAACCATGTGAAAAGGGAATAAATAGATGCATGTGGTGCAGTGATTTGTGCTAGCACTATAGGCCTGGAGACCAAGAGGAGTTCACCATTGAACGGAGTTTGAACAGGGGGCTTGAGGCCCCTGACCGAGGAAGAACAAAAGGAAGGGACTTGAACTTTATTTCGCCTTCCATCACAGTGAGGAATGTGTAGGAGTCACTGTGGTGAATGTCCGTATTAAAATGTGTTTTTGAGTGCTGTTTCTTTTAATTGTATGACTGACCTGGCCAATGAAATTCCTCGTATGTTGCAAAACATACTTGGCAAATAAAATCTGATTATGATTCTGAAAAGCCTTTCCCTTCCATACTCTTTCCTCTCTTTGATCTTTTTGCAGTTGACTGCCTTTCTGTACTTGTTGCAAGAGATTGTCGCGGCATCCAGCATCCTCGGAGAATGTAGAATTAAAGGCAGAGGCAATGCCAGTTTTAAAGATGGTTATTTGCCTCAAGATTGGATTATTGTATCTCCAGAACCTCCCCAGAGGCTCTGGGAGACACAAGGTTCAAGAGGGAACACAAAAAGCCTAATTAGGAAGAATATTAAGAGTAAGATTTTCAATTAAAATACTGTAATTGATGGAACCTTGCCTTTAAATTGGTTCTTGGATGAAACCCTGATGGTTCTCACATTGTCTCTTTAAATTTACTCTCCTTTTCACACTTGCATTAAAACACACAGCCACCGCCATTCACAGTGATACTGCCCGGCAGTCTCATAATTACAGTCAACACAGCCACCTTGACAGCCACACAAAATGATGTAAATAAAAATTGTTTTCCTTGTTTAAGAAGTTCAATTTAGAATTATTTGAAATTGTGGGGGTTGGTACAAAG